>NC_056726.1:750003408-750130908 GCF_019279795.1 Protopterus annectens | reverse complement strand
GCATGTCCATTAATTCCGGGTTGGACATGGCTTTATACATCAGGCACAGATCGCCTCTGAGCAGGCAGTATGCCACTGAGTAGAGCTGGAGTTTCTTTAACCGGGCAGCATATGGCATCTGTTTGAGCCCTATGATCCTCTTGGTGAGGTACTTTTGGGGTCTTTCCAGTTGCTGCAGGTGTCTGGTAAGGTACATACCAAAAAGGGCACTGTACTCAATTATGGGCCTGATGAGGGATGAGTAAAGAGGCACGATGACCTCCCCTGATCTAGATGTGAATCCCTTCATGATTAGGTGGGCTATATAAAATGTTTTTCTAACCACTTTGGCCACGTGGTTTTCAAATGAGAGATTGCTATCAACTTGGGTCCCCAGGTCCCTAATTACGTTTGCTGTACTTAATGGATTAACACCTATGTGGTAATTTGTGGGCACTTTGTTTTTGCCAAAGGGGATGACTATACACTTTTTGGCATTTAGCTTGAGGCCATGGCTCTGGCACCAGTTGTCTGTTTCTATGAGGCCCTTTTGGAGGAAGCTTATGTCGGCTGGAGAGTCGATTATGGCACCCAGTTTGCAGTCATCTGCGAACTTAGTCAGCCACAGTCCTTCCGTGTTGGCCTGAACCTCCGAGAAATATATACCGAACAAGAGAGGTCCCAGGACTGAGCCTTGGGGGACGCCACTTGTAACTGGTTTGGAGTCTGACATGGCTCCAGCAATTCTAACCATGTGGGTTCTGTCCTTGAGCCAGTTTGCAACCCATCTAGTGACATAGGGGTTTATATTTAAGCTGGTGAGCTTATCTATAATGCCCGAGTGGGGTATTGTATCGAAGGCTTTTGCGAGGTCCAGGTAGGCTGTGTGGACCACCTTCCTCCTCGTCAATGGCTTTGGTGACTGTTTCAAAGAAATCAACCAGGTTTAAGAGGCAGGGTCTGCCCTTAACAAAGCCGAACTGGATAGGATCCAGTGTCTGTAGGGCCCCAATATCTTTATGAGGTCCATGATGATCCTTTCCATAGCTTTGCAGACCAAGCTAGTCAGGCTTATGGGTCTATAGTTTCCAGGATCCATTGAGGCACCACCTTTGTGGAGAGGGACCATTGTTGCTGTACGCCACTCTTTGAGTACATATCCTGTAGTAAGGCTGAGATTGAATAGTAGTTTTATGTTTGGGTTTAGCTCTTCTTGGAGTTCATGTAGGACGCAGCCCGGAACACCGTCTGGTCCCATTGATGCTGTGTTTTTTGCTTTGGAGAGGGCAGCTCTTACCTGAGCATCTGAGATGTCAGGGGGGCAGCACTCTGCTGGGATAAATATTTGCCCTTTTGGTGGGGGGGGGGGTTTGCGCTGAACCTGTCAGCTAGGATGTTGGCAATGTCTGTGGGTTCGGTGTATTTTTTGTCATTTTGGACTAATTCTGAGCATATCTGGGAATTCCCACCTAAGTTCCTAACATAACTAAAGAAAGCCTTGTGATTATCCTGTGTCCTGTGCAATTTTTCTCTCGAAGCTGGCCTTAGACGATTTTATGAGTGCCTGTAGTTTTTTGCTAATACTGATCAGAGATGCCTTCCCTTTTTGGGATTTTGCTCTATCATGTAGTAGCTTCCTCCTTCTATTATATAGTTTGTTTATGGCTGGGGTCCACCAGACAGGACGTCTGCCTTTGGAGGATTGGGTCTTGGTTTTATTTGGGATTGCAAGATTCATGCATTCCTGAAGGTGTTCATAGAATGCGTTTATAAAGGATTCTGCGGTCTGGGTCATATTTTTCACAGGCCCAGGGGCTTTGAAGGATTCCACCTCGGTTATGAGGAGTGTGAAATTTGCTTTAGAGAAGTTTTTCACTGTGGTTTTCAGGGCAGGGGGTGGAGTCGGGATGTGAATATCCAGTGAGATTAGTTTATGGTCTGATCTTACCAGTGAGGGATACACTTCTGGTCTGGAGCATAGAGTCCCCATGTTGGTGATGATCTGGTCCAGTATGTTTTCCCCTCTTGGAGTGGTAACAAGTTGTTCCATAGCATTTGAGTTTATAAATTCTAGGAACCTTTGGGCTAGGGTGTTGGAGTTAGAGTAATGCTCCCAGTCTATGTTTGGGTAGTTGAAGTCGCCCAATATAATGGTGTTTGGAGAGACCTTCATATTTTCCAGTGTTCTCAAAAAGGCCGAGTGGGGTTCCTGGGTTTGGGAGGGTGGTCTGTAGCAAGCTATAAACTGGAAGACAGTTTTACCCACTGTTAGTTGCACATGGATAGTCTCTGAAGCTTCGTGCTGTGCCACCAACCTGGAGGTGTGGGTATCTTTGACGAATATTGATACTCCCCCTCCTTTTGTAGTACGGTCCAAGTTTTGGGGCCGAAAAGCATGGTATGAGGTATAACCTGGTAGTGCTGGGGTGCTCTCGGGAGCCTTGAACCAGGTTTCTGTTACTGCACAGATATAGATGTTCTCCATGCTAAGGAGAGTTTCGAGTGCATGCATCTTCAGGTTTAGACTTCTGGCATTGAGTAGCATTACTCTTAGTTTCTTATCCCTTGTGATACCTATGGAGGTGGGTTTGTCTTTTGAGCCTTGCCTAAAAAAGGCACTATGGGGGTAGCAAGAGCCTTTGCCAATATCCAAAAGCCCAGGGGTGACAGGTGCAAGCCGTCCCTAGCGAAGCATCGTGGCTTGTCAAGCATGTCATCCCAGGCTGACAGGCATTGGATCCCCTTTGAATGACACCAGTACTTAAGCCAATTGTTGAAATTGATCATCTTGTCTTCATATTGTGGCATCATTCTTGGTGAGGGTAAGATGCTACTCAAGGTCAGGGTCATACCGGCCTGGGCTACATGCTCAGAGAGCTCCTCTATGTCTCTTTTCATGTAGTCCAGGGAGGTACATCTCAGGTCATTCACACCAGCATGGACAATGACTGAGTCATATTTGTACTTGCCTTGGAGTGACCTGAGTGCTTGTGTTATGTGGTGGATCCTAGCGCCCGACAGGCTGCTCACCGTGACCTTCTCCTTGTTCAGCCTGGTGAGCGGGGCATCAGTGTTCCTGATGATAGAGTCACCTATTACAAGTGTATCAGGTGTGTTGTTTAGCCTTAAGGGCTGTGACTGTTCGGCACACTGGCTTTGTGAGCTATGTGTTGCACGAGTTTTGTTTTGGGGTAGCGGTTGCTTGGGTGTCTGCTTTGGAGGTCTCTGCTGCTTAGGCAAATTTTTATTTAGAGCCTCCGAGTATGTTTTTGTGTGTTTATGTGTTTGGTTTGCTGTCCTGGTAGGTCTATGTGAGATTGGAATTGTAGTGAGTGTGGTTTCCTTCTCCTCCTGACTGGTTTCGCCAGTACTGAGTTGAGAGAGCTTAGCCTCCAGTATGGCTATATGGTTGCATCTCTCACATGTGTTGGAATTTGTTGGGAGGAGGAGAGGGTTGTCTGTGTACATGAGGCAGTTGTAACATTGCCTCAAGATTCCGAGATTCACCAGCTGGACCTGAGAGGAGATTGATTAACTATATATGTGAAGTTGTTAATCTTGCCGATTATTCTCACTGATGGGCTGGAGCCGATCCTCGGCTCCGACACGGCCGATAGCAAGCTCAAGGTTTGCCAGTAGCTCAAGACCAGCCCCTTATCCCACCATGCACTGCTAGAATTACCTCAGATCTAGTTTGCCGCGGCAAGAGAGATCTCGGTGATCCAGATAGCTTGGACGATTTTAGAAACAGAATTAACAGCAAGTTTTTAAAAAGTTTCCTTTTTGATATAGTTATGTAGTGTGTGTTAGTTCCATTAATTTTAGATAGGTTAGATAGTTTAGATAGTTTAAATTGTTTTAAATTAGGGACTTGTTGGCTTTTTAGTTTGTGTGGGCCTTTAGCCCCTTTTCCTGCTATTAATCCCTTTAGTAGTTAGGTTTTTTTTCTGTGGGACTCTTAGTCCCATATTTGTATTATATTTTTATTTATGTATATATATATATATATATATATATATATACACATATATTTATATATATATATATATATATATATATATATATATATATATATATATATCTATATACATATACATATATATAGTATTATATATATATATATATATATATATATATATATATATATATATATATATATATATATATATATATTACTGTTGTAGATAGTGTCCGGGTTGGGCTTAGTTGTTTGTGAATCTATTTACTGTTTTTCTCTCAGTATGTCAGAGGATAGGGAGAAATCCCATCCCAAATCGGATTTTAAAAAATGCCCAGATTGTGGGCAGAAAATGTCCATCACTGACAGACATATTCAATGTGTATACTGCTTGGGGGCCAAGCACCTCCAAGACACCTTATAGGTTCATAGGTTCATAGGTTCATACTAGGCTATCTGCCCAAGGGCATTTATAAGCCTAGCCCATAGTTATTTGGCTTTCGCCACCCCTTTAGTTTGAATAAAACTATGCCTATTATTTTGCTGTGCCTCTGTCAAGCAGTGACACTGAAGTAATCCCCGGGGTATATCTGCGATCCCCCATCCATTGGTCAAGATTCCTCTTGAACAAGGCCAGCGAGGTGCTCTGCCTCACATGTACCGGGATTTTGTTCCACAGCATAGGGAGTCTCTGGGTGATGAATTTGTCCCTCCAGCATGTTCTATTAATAACCGTGTCAAGGTTTAAGTCTCCCGCCCTTGTGGTTCTGAGGGATCTAGATTTTTTGAGGTGAAGCATATTCATCAAATCAGGGTTTGACATGGCCTTATATGTCAGGCACAGGTCACCTCTGAGCAAGCGGTATGAGACTGAATAGAGCTGGAGTTCTTTCAGTCGGGCAGCATAAGACATATTTTTGAGACCCTTTATCCTTTTGGTGAGGAACTTTTGGGGCCTTTCCAGCTGCTGCAGGTGTCTGGTCAGATACATTCCGAATGGGGCATTGTACTCAATCATAGGTCTAATGAGTGATGAGTACAGGGAGGCCATGACCTCCCTTGATCTAGATGTGAATCCCTTCATGATCAGGTGGGCAATGTAGAAGGTTTTCCTAACTACTTTAGCAACATGAGTGTCAAGCGAAGGCTACTGTCAACCTGGGTCCCCAGATCCCTGATGACTTCTTCTGTGCTCAGTGGATTGCCACCTATATGGTAGCTAGGGGTAACCTTGTTTTTCCCGAAGGGTATGACTATGCATTTCTTGGCATTTAACTTTAGGCCATGGCTCTGGCACCAGTTATCCGTTTCTGAGGCCCTTCTGAAGGATATCTGTGTCAGATGTGTTTTCGACTATGGCGCCCAGTTTGCAGTCATCTGCAAACTTTGTCAGCCATAACCCTCCTCTGTTTGCTTGTACTTCAGAAAAGTAGATGCCGAACAAGAGTGGACCCAGGACTGAGCCCTGTGGGACACCACTTGTGACAGGCTTTGAGTCTGACATGGCTCCAGCAACTCTGACCCTGTGGGTTCTGTCACTTAGCCAGTTTGCAACCCATCTTGTGATGTATGGGTTTACATTCAAGCTGATGAGTTTTTGATGATACCTGAGTGGGGTATTGTGTCGAAGGCCTTTGCCAGGTCAAGGTAGGCTGTATGGACTGCCTTTCCCTCATCAATGGCCTTGGTGACTGTCTCGAAAAAGTCAACCAAGTTTAAAAGGCATGATCTGCCTTTGACAAAGCCAAACTGGGTTGGATCCAAAGTCTGCAAGTTCCCTATGTCTTTATTTATGAGTTCCATTATGATCCTCTCCATGGCTTTGCAGATAAGGCTTGTCAAACTAATGGGACGGTAATTTCCAGGGTCGGTGGAGGCACCGCCCTTGTGAAGTGGGACCACAGTCGCCATGCGCCACTCCTTGAGTGCGTATCCTGAGGTGAGGCTAAGATTAAACAGCTGTCCTAACTGTGGGTTTAATTCCTCATTGAGTTCATGGAGCACACAGCCGGGGACACCATCCGGTCCCATGGATGCTGTGTTTTTTGCTTTGGAGAGAGCAGTTCTCACCTGGGCGTTGGAGATGTTTGGGGGCTACAATCCTCTGGTATAGATATCTCTCCTTTGCGGGGGTGGAGAAGTTTGCACTGAACCTGTCAGACAGTATGTTGGCAATGTGTGTAGGTTCAGTAATCTTCACATCATTTTGAACTAATTCTGAGCATATCTGGGAGTTTCCTCCTAGGTTTCTAACATAGCTAAAGAAGGCCTTATGATTGTCTTTTGAATCCTTGGCGATTTTCTCTCAAAATTTGCCTTGGATGATTTTATGAGAGCTCTTAGTTTTTACTTATAATGATCAAAGGTGTCTTACCTTTCAAGGATTTTGCTCTATCTTGTAGTAGCTTCCTCCTTTTGTTGTAGAGCTTGTTTATGGCTGGGGTCCACCAGACTGGACGCTTGCCTTTGGTACAAAGAGTCTTAGTTTTGTTTGGGATTGCCTGATCCATGCAGTCCTGTAGGTGCTGGTAGAAGGCATTTGTAAGTGATTCAGCGGTTTGAGTAATGTTTACCACTGGCTCAGGGGCCTTAAAGGAGACCACACTAGTTTTTAGAAGTGTGAAGTCGGCTTTTGAGAAGTTTTTCACTGTGGTCTTTTTGTTTCAGGTGGGGCGGGATGAGGACCTCCAGCGAGATTAGTTTATGATCTGATCTCACCAGTGAGGGGTATACTTCGGTGTTGAACATTGTGATCCCATGTTCGTGATGATGAGATCAAGTATGTTTTCTCCTCTTGTGGGGATGGTGACTAGTTGTTCCATGGCATTTGAGTTTATGAACTCCAGGAACCTTTGGGCTAGAGTGTTTGGGCTTGAGTAGTGTTCCCAGTCTATATTAGGGTAGTTGAAGTCACCTAGTATGATGGTGTTTGGAGATACATTTATCCCCTCCATTGTTTTCAGGAAGGCCATGTGAGGTTCCTGAGTTTGAGAGGGTGGCCTGTAACATGCTACAAATTGCAGAGCAGTCTTGCCTATGGTTAATTGCACCTGGATGGTCTCCGATGCATCGTGCGTTGCCACCAACCTTGAGGTGTGGGTGTCCTTTATGAATATGGACACCCCCTCCTTTCTTGGTGTTGTCCGGATTTTGGGGCGGAACGCATGATATGAGGTGAAACCTGCTAGTGCTGGGGTGCTCTCAGGAGCCTTGAACCAGGTTTCTGTCACAGCACAGACATCGATGTTCTCCATACTGAGAAGGGCCTTGAGTGCGTGCATCTTGAGATTGAGACTTCTGGCATTGAGCAGCATTACCCTTAGTTTTTACTTTTTGTGTTCTAGGGTGGTAGGTTTAGAATTTGAGCCTTGCCTAAAAAAGGCACTATGGGGGTGGCAAGAGCCTTTGCCAATATCCGGAAGCCTAGGGGTGACAGGTGCAAGCCGTCCCTTGCGAAGCAGCGTGGCTTGTCCAGCATGTCATCCCAGGCAGACAGACATTGGATCCCCTTTGAATGACACCAGAATTTAAGCCAATTATTAAAGCTGATCATCTTATCACTGTATTGTGGCATCATTCTAGGTGAAGGTAGGATACTGCTCAAGGTCAGGGTCATACCTGCCTGGGCTACATAATCAGAGAGCTCCTCAATGTCTCTTTTCATGTAGTCCAAGGAGGTGCGTCTCAGGTCGTTGACACCAGCGTGGACAATGACTGAGTCGTACTTGTACCTGCTGTTGAGAGACCTGAGTGCTTGTGTTATGTGGCGGATTCTAGCCCGACAGGCAGCTTACTGTGACCTTCTCCTTACTCAGTCTGGTGGCGGGCGTCAGTGTGTCTGACTATGGAGTCACCTATGACAAGTATGTTTGGTGTTGTATTTGGCCTTAAGGGCAGTGACTGCTTTGCACACTGATTTTGTTGTTTATGTGTTGTTTGTGTGGTGTATTGAGTTTGCAGTTGCTTGGGTGTCTGCTTTGGAGGCCTCTGCTGTTTAGGTAAATTTTTACTCAGAGCCTCCGAGTATGTCTTAGTGTGTTTATGTGTTTGATTCAGTGGTGTGATTGAGTTATGTGAGACTGGTATTGTGGTGTGTGTAGTTGCCTTCTCCTCCTGCCTGGTCTTGCCAGTCCTGAGTTGAGAGAGCTCAGCCTCCAGTCTGGCTAAATAGCTGCATCTCTCACAAGTGTTAGTGTTACATGGGAGGAGGGGATGGTTGTCCGTGTACATGAGGCAATTGTAACATTGTCTCAGAATTCCCAGATTCACCAAATGGGCAGGAAAGGACGCCAGCATCTGACCCTTCGACATGCTAGAAAGAATTATGAGTTGGTATGAGACAGAAAAGTAGTGGGCTTAGCAGGGAAGTGGGCACTCCTGGGGGGTTTTGCTAGTGAGAGATTTGTATAATATAGGCGTGCTTGACCTGCAAAGAGAATGCTTATAAGACAAGGGATATGCTTATAAGACAAGTGCTGAGCTTTTTGAGAAGAAAAAGCTATTTGGAACAAGTGCTGCACTTTTCAGTGTAGGTGTAAACTGTTTAGGTTCCTAACAGAGCAGTTCTAAGGGAAAAATTGAAGAACAGACTTTCTGGAGCCAGAAAGAGTTTAACCTTGTTTAAACGGCGCTGCCGGATGCTGCTCTAGTGGCAACTTCGTGCTAAATAGCGCTAAAGCACGTTAAAGCGTGCTTGATAGCAGGGGCTGGAAAGAAGCAGGAATAGACCGATAAGGGAAAATAAAACTACAGTTTCAAGTCAGTAACCACCTCTACGGGGACAGGGAAGCTGCTCAATGTTAGTCACTGCCACTGATGAACAGAGAGACCCTCCTTCAGCCCAAGCAAAATGGCCTCACAGAAACTTTCAAACAGTTCGGGAACAGCAAGCCTGTAACTGAACTTTTTTAACTCTCAGAAAAGTGGGAAAAAGCAAGATTTTTTTTTTTTGTTTTTACAGAGATAGCAGAGGTTCACAAGTAATATCAAGTTATAACAGTGCAGTAAATGACCCACACAAGAGTGCTAGGTCAAGGACAGAAAATATGCAAGTTTTAAGAAAAAAAAACGATTTAAAATTAAGTGCAAACAGGAAATTCAGCAAACAGCTTTTGGTTGTGCTCTAAATACAGCTACTAATACAGAAATCAAGTTTAACAAGCCAGAAAATGCTCAAGCTAGGCAGCTATGCAGAAAAACTTAGCAAATAAACATTTAGCATTTGTCACTCCTTCTCTTCAAGAGTCCTCTTGGAGAGAAGGAGGAAACTTATAGACAGAGGATTGCTACAGCAATCTTTTCCAGAGGTTTTGAATAGCCATGAAAGTGCTAGTACATCTTCCAAATCTTAAAAATCCAAGTTTTCAGATAAGTTATCCAAAAAGGCTAAAATTTCAGAAGGAGGGTCATCGGTTCCACAGTCATCGGAGCCGAGTGTACCTTTGATTCGGAGCCAGCTCTCAGTATTGGAGCTGGTTTCCAAAGTTCCTTCTTCACCTCTGCTCCAGTCAGCACCTTTGGTGCATTCAGCTAAGTCTTCAGTCAGCCTTTTGGATTTGGGCATGGATCGGCTAGTGCAGAAGCTTTTACAGGCACCAGGACTTGCCAAATTGTTGTCGGCCCCGACCAGCTTGTCGGTGCCAAAGACCATGGAACCAAACTTGTTTACTTCTCCTCCGAGCTGTACTGGACTCTCGGAGCCAAGGGAAGTTGAACTGATGGTGGTTGGACCCTTGGAGCCGATATCCACTCCAGGGTTATTGCCTCTATCTACTCGGATGTCCTGGGCACCGACCGAGGGCTCTAGGAGCCGACGCTCTCCAGTCGGGTCTGAGGAGGATAGTCGCACCGACTTGTCAGTGCTGTCTCTCCCTCTTGGGGCTTCAGCTCGGATGAGCTTGGGTCCTACCTTAGGCTCAGAGCCCAGGGTTTTGGTGCAGGAGGATCGGACGGTACTCTAGGGTCCGTCCACTCCTCCTCGTCGGAGCCATGGTTCCTTCGATGCTATGAGGAGAGTTTTGTCTCCAAAGACAACATCAGCATTGGTTCAGCTTTCCCTCTCCCCTCAAGCTCCTCTGTCTAATTCTGCATCTACCGACCCCTCTAAGCTTAGAGACCCTGAGCCTCAAGTACCCCCACAGGGTGTCCCCTGCTCTTCTGAGACCTCCCCAGACCCCCCCCCACTGAGGAGGTGCCCAGAAAGAGACTGTGAAGGGGAGGCACTTAGACTCTCCACAGGAGTCTTTGACATCTGACATGGAAAAAGATGAGTCAGAAGGGTCCCCTCGGTCCCCCTCTGAGGATATCTCTTTTGCAGAGATACTAGAGATCCTTAGTCAGAGGGGTGACTGGCAGTCCAAGACCCCTACTGAGGATGAGTCTGTGCTCTTGAAGGCTTTTGGGTTGCAACCTTCCACTTCTTGGGTGTCTCCACGTTACGACAAGCTCATGGATCTGATCTCTCCTAAGGCATGAGAGTCACCGGAGGCCATGGAACCTGTCCCTCGTAGACCCAATAAATTCTTATCTGCCCCAGTCGATAAACCCTTTTTGACAAAAGGGGTACCTATGGATGACATGCTGGTGGCTGCAGCCACCAAAAAGGAAGTATCTGAGAGATCCTCTTCCATCCATCCCCCTAACAGAGATTCTAGGGTTATGGATAGATATGGGAAGCGCATGTTTAGTTCAGCAACTTTTTTTCTGCAATCACTGAACTACTTGACCCATTTTACAAGATTACAGAGAGATCTCCTGAAAGAGCTAGGCGATACGCTCCAAGGTACAGTAGCAGCAGGAGTGGCCGACAAAGTCAAAGCCCAGCTCGCTACCCTTAACTCAGTAGTGAACTCGTCCATGCGTCTCATATCCTATACAACTGATGGTTCAAGTAGAGCCGTTAGTTTGGGCATTGCTCTTTGCAGACAAGCCTGGATGCGTCTCTGTTTCTTTGTGGAACCCTTCAAATCTTCTTTTATTAATACCCCATTTGATGGCTCATCACTGTTTGGGCCCAAAGTAAAGGAAACTTTAACCAGGTGTGAACAGGAAGGCAAGACTTTATCTGCCATTGGAGTCCGCTTTTCCACTCCTACTCGGCCCTACCCCAAGGGCCCTAGGGGGGAAAAATGTGGTTCCGAAAAACTCAAGCAGCCTTTCACGACACACATGGTGAAACCCCCTCTAGAGGCAGAGGAGGGGGTTATAACGGAAGACGCCGCCCCCGTGGCAGAGGGGGTCCACAGCAACAGGGTGACAGGGGTCAGTTCTCCGGTCAGTCCTACCAGCGGTCCTGAAAGGGGGCCCAACTGTTCAGCTGTGGAGGTAGTCGGGGGTCGCTTGTCTTTGTACCCAGAAGCCTGCATAAACATAACATCGGATACTTGGGTAGAAAGCATCATTTCCAGAGGATATTTTATACTGTTCTTTACCCCTCCCATTCCGATCAAAAAAATCCCAGATGTTCCACCCAATCTCAGGGAACAAGCAATCGTAGAGGTCCACAGATTGCTAGAAAAAAGAGTCATCCAACCAGTCCCAGCAGACCAAGTCGGATTCGGAACTTTCTCAAGATTCTTTTTGGTACCAAAGAAAACAGGGGACTGGAGACCGATCTTGGACCTCAACAGACACAACAAGTTCGTAAAGATAGAGAAGTTCCAAATGGTCATGCTTCAGTCCATTCTTCCCTTTTTAGGGAAAGGTGATTGGATGTGCTCCATTGGTCTCAAGGATGCATACTATCACATAAAGATGGACAGATGCTCCAGAGATCATCTGCGCTTCCGGCTGGGAGCCAATCATTACCAGTTTCGAGCCCTGCCCTTTGGTCTCACTTCAGCCCCCAGTGTTCACCAAATGCATGGCAGTGGTCACGGCTCACCTGAGGCATCTAGGATTCCAGGTGTTTCCATACTTAGATGATTGGCTCCTCACCACTACCACCAGGCATCAATTGACTCAGGCAACACAACACACTCTGACACTCTGCCATCAATTAAGCATTACGATTAACTTCGAAAAGTCTGCCTTATCGCCATCTCAGTATACCATTTTTATAGGAGCAGAGTTAGATACCTCAACCACCACTCTATGTCTCCCTATCGAAAGAGTCTCTCTTCTTCACCAAAATGTCAGTTCACTGGTGTCAAAGAACAAAGCTACAGCAGTGGAGGTATTGAAAGTACTAGGTTTGATGGTGGCAGCAATCCTGGCTATACCACTCGCAAGGATGCATATGCGAATCCTTCAATCGCTTCTCTTCACTCAGTGGTCTTACCGGAAACTACCAATGCACCACATGATTCTTATTTATTTTTATTTATTTTATTTTACATTTGTTGACTGGGCTAGTCTAACTGGAATAAAATCCATTTTCAGTAGAGGCCCGGGGAGAAAAGCTCCAACACAGATAATTTTATACAGTAAAAAATAATAAGTTCAAAGCAGTATAACAGTAGTAAAATAGCTCTAAACAGTTACAGCCATTCACATACACAATATATGACTGTAATAATTGTCTCAAATTCAAAGAATTATAATGATAATTAAAAAAGGGACTAAACTGTTTACAGACATACAGATTAGGTACAGTTGACATTACAAGGATACCTAGTTCATGCTGAGGTGTTATGCAATGCAATAGAAATAAAAAACAAATTTAGTAGTTTTCAATTGGAAGCATGATAACAGAAAGTATATACTGTTGATAAATTATAGAAATGTATCATATGATACAGTGAGATAAAGGTATATAGGAAGCAGCAAGAGTATGTAAATAGGTGGAATATACTCTTGTTAGGAGCAGAGAAGATATTTAGTCAGGGCTAGTACAAGGACAAAGCCAGTGAGAATTGAGGTTGCAGTGATGTGTTCTAAAAGGAGATCCTGTGGCAAATCTAGCAATGGGGTGATAGGCAGTAGCAAGTTTGTTTAGGTTATTTTTTGTGAGATTGGTGTATATGGCTGAGGCATAGAGTAAGGTAGTGATTAAATGAGTTCTAGCTATAGCGACTTTGGTTGATGGAGTAAGGAAGGGTTTGATTCTGTAAAGGGATCCCAGTTTATTATTTACTGTTTTTATAGTGATGTTAGTATGAGTGTCAAAGTTTAGATTATTATCTATGGTTATTCCAAGAAGTTTGGTGGTTATGTCAGGAGATATGAGAGTCCCATTGTTGGATGTAAGAGTAAAGTGAAGAGGGGCAGACCTACGAGTAGGAGTAAAAAGTAGGAGTTTAGTTTTTTTAGGGTTAAGTAAAAGGCAACGGTTTAAAAACCATTGTTCCACTGTGTTAAAAAAAGTAGCTCGGTAGGGGTATTAGCTGAGCAAATAATAGTGAAGTCATCTGCATATTGAATGCAGGTAGCATGTGGGATTGCTAGGTGGAGGTCATTAATGAAAATGGAAAATAACAATGGGCCTAAAATGGAGCCCTGGGGGACACCAAGGGAAATAGGGAGGTGAGAAGATATGTTATCTTCCCATAGTACTGCTTGTTGTCTATTTTCTAAGTAGGATTTGAACCATTGTAATGCTAGAGTATCAAGAGAAAGAGATTTAAGTATTTCAATAAGGAGCTGGTGGTTAACCATATCAAAAGCCTTAGATAAATCAATGAAGACAGAAGAGGAAAGGGTATTGTTATTACGGTTAGAATTTATACAGTCTGTGAAGGAGAGAAGGGCTGTGGTGGTGCTGTGGTTAGGTCTAAATCCATGTTGACAGTTGGCAAGTAAGTTATTATCAATTAGATGGGTGAGTACTTGCTTATGGACAAATTTTTCCATTATTTTTGCCAGTGGAGAGAGTAAGGCTATTGGTCTATAGTTTGAGATGTCAATGGAGTTACCACCTTTATGAAGGGGGATGATGTGTGAGATTTTCCAGATAGATGGGATATTTCCTTCGGTTATAGTTCTGTTTATGAGTATGGAAATGGGGAGGGCTATGGCTTTGGCACCTTTTTGCAGGTAATCAGCAGGTAGATGGTCAGCAGAGGGGGTAGTAGGTTTCAGTTTTTCTAGAAGAGAGCAAATGAAGGATGTAGGAACCGGTTTTAGCTGAAATAATGGAATAGGGTAAGTTGAAGAGGTGGTTAGATTAGGGGAAGTTGGAGACAATTGCTTAGCTAGTGTTTGAATGGTATCTGTAAAGAAAGAATTAAAGGCATTAGCAGTTTGTGTTGGATTGTCTTGGTTAGAGCCTTGTGGGGTAGGTGTTATAGATTGGCCTGGGTGTAGGAGTTTGTTGATGCTGGACCAAAATTTTTGTGGATTTCTTTGGTTAGTTTGTTGTAGTTGGATATAAAAGTTTTTTTTATCTAGCAGGATAGCTTTCTTAGTAGTATTTCTAAGTTGTCTAAAGGTTTGGTGGTCTGTTGAATTCCTGGTAGTGTGCCATTTTGACCACGATTTGTTTCTGAGGAGAATATTCTGTCTAGTTGCTTTGGTGAGCCATGGGGCAGGTTTAGTGTTACTTCTAATAGAGCGAACAGGGGCATGTTGGTCAAGGATGGATAAGAATGTGGAATTAAAGTAGTCAACTGCTTTATCTAGGGGGAGTGTTTTTAGTGGTGACCAATCACAGTGTTTAAGTTCTAGCTGGAAAAGTTCAGGGTTGAAGGATTTTTTAGTCCTGATTGTACGATATGTAGTTGGGTTAGGTATGCTAATTTTGTGTCTGATGATATAGGTGAGTAAGTGATCACTTAGATCATCAGGGTGGGTTCCTGCCTTGTACGTAAGATGTGGAGAGTTTGTAAGAATCCAATCTAGTATACTTTCTTTGTTGTTGGTTTTATTAATTCTTGTAGGGGAGGTAATAACTTGAGAGAAGCCATAAAGATTAATGTGGGTGGTGGGCTGAGGGGTACTGCAGGACTTCCAATCAATGTTAAAATCCCCAAGTATTAAAGTTTCTTGTGGAAGATTGATAGATATCCAGTTAAGAATGCTTTCAAGGGTATTAATGTTATTACCAGGGGGAAGGTAAATACAAGCGATGTTAATGGATTTGAATTTGTTGATTTGAAGTTTAGTGACTAGGATTTCTGAGTTATTAAATATAGGTAGATTTATGTTAGATGTGGTGACTTGTAGATTATTTTTATAGAGGACTGCTACACCCCCTCCCTTTTCATTAATACGGTCCATTCTCAGGATATTGTAGGCAGGTGGGGTAAGTTCATTGTCATTAATGGATGGTTTTAGCCATGTTTCTGATAGACATAGGAAATCAAATTGGTAGAATTCTAATAGGGCATAAAGATGGGTAGTTTTCTTTTTAATGCTTCGAATGTTAAGATGTGCTATTGAAAGAGAGTTTGGAGGCTTATTAGGTGTATGTGGAAGAGTAATGTTGGAGGTGATTTGTACAGTGTCAGGAATATTGTTTGGGCCAGGATTAGGATGAATGTCTCCATCTAGCAGGGCTAAGTGGAGTATTTTATATGTGGGGTTGTTAACTTTAAGGAAATAAAAGCAAAGTGATTTTCTTGCATGGAGAGTACTATATTTTATATGGGTTAGTCTGTGATATTTGGCTTGCAGGTAGCAGGGACAAATTGTGGTGTTAAAGCTGTAAAGAGAGATAGGTAGTAGTGGTGTGGAAGTGAGCCTAGAAGGCAGTAGAAGGTTTGGGTGGAGTGGTTGTTCATAAGAGGTTAATGTGTAGATAGTTATTAGAGGAGGTAGGAGTAAAACAAAGGCTATAAATTTTAGTTGAGTTAGGTAGGTAACATTGGCCATGATGTGGGTATAAGATGAGAAGATAGATAAGGGTATGTAGTAATAGCAGCTGGGTATTTGAAACTATAAGGGTGGGGTGGATATTTGATATAGTTAGGAGAGGTAATTGAATAAGTATGGAGGGAATGGTAATAAGGAGAACTATTTGATTGGTATAGGTAAAATAGGGGTGTGGTTTAGTGAAAATATATTGAGGACCCCTGGGGGTGTGTGGGAATTGGGGGTAGGGAGAGGAGCGGAGTGAGCCACTTGAGGCAAACGGAGCGGGTTGAGACAGTTGAGTGAGACAGTCGAGGTGAACAATCAGTGGAATTCTGATTGTGGAGGAGTGACTGCAGGGGTAAGAAGGTTTGTGATCTGTGTGGAAGAGTAGGATGTAGTATAAGTGAATATTAAAGGCAGATAGTGGGAAAGTATAGCAGAAAAGGTAATATGTAGGGTCAGTTGTAAGAATGCAAAAAAGGAGTTTAAAAAAGAAGACAGCCTTATGAGGATGAGGGGCAACAAGAGAGGAGCAGATAGGAGGGTGCCACCTAGTGGGCAGTCAGGTTAATAACCACAGAGGTGAGGAAAAAAAATCAGGCAAGGCTAGACTAGGGCTAGAAAGGCAATATAGATGAAGGGTTAATAAAACTAGAAGTATGAGAGGGAATATAAGTCGTCTACTGGAGTTGGGGGGGGAATGGCTACTGGGTGTTCAGGCTGTGAGGCATACAATAATTAACAACAAGGATTAAAGCAGTGAAATGAATTAGCTATAAGCCAAAATTACAAATTGCACATACTCTCTTATCACTTTACGTGTGAGAACAGCAGTTTTCACTTATGAAGTGATGTTACAGTTGGATGATTGGGGGGGGGTCCTTGGGTCCCTGGTGGATAGTAATATCCTAGTGGAGGGTAGGCAGGCTGAAGAGGTGAAAGCAGATATGTATCAAAACAGGAACAAGAGAGAAGGGGAGAAAGACAAGAAAGAGACAAAAAAGTATTAGATGGCACACTACAAAATGGTTAGGCAAATTACTTAGCTAATCACTTAGAAGCAATCAAATCCACATCTCTAGAGTTAGGAAAGACAAGAAAATGGTTTACTACAAGCAGTTTACATCTATCAATTATACAATAGGCTTGGTATAAGTGAAAACACTGTTACAGGCAAAGCAATTGTGGTATGACTTTGTGAGAAAAACACAACAAGAAACAGATAGTTAAATACAATAAACCAGTGCAAACAGTTGCAAAGTACGATATACCCTGCTCACTTTGTAGCTGATTAAAGTTAGCTAAATTATATTCTAAGCCTTTTGTCGTATTTATTAACTGTTCTGGATGAAAGGGATGCACCTAGTGTTCAATTTGGATTAAGAAAGGTACATAATCAATGCTGGTGGTTATACAGGGGTTGGCGTCCCTCTGAGTAAGCACATAGTAACAACAACCAATAAAATATACGTAAATCCAGTCAAAAGATGAAACGCCACTATCTTTGAGTGGCGTTGGGCAAACTAATTACAGATTAGAGGAGTGTAATGTCTGGAGAGAAAAAATATACCCACCACGCACCACGTTTTAGTGGTACAGCAAAAAAGCAGTTTATTTGTAAATATGGTAGTTAGGATAAAAACGCCACTATCTTTGCGTGGCTTTGGCCAAGATAACTGCAGATTTGATAGGGTAGTATCGGGAGAGAAAAAACTCCCGCCACACACTGCGTGTGTACAGGACTGGATAAATGCAATTTATTTGTAAACTAAGTAAAAGGATGAAATGCTACAATCTGTCCATAGCGGTGGCCAAGATATCAGGAGAGAAAAAACTCTCACCAGCATGGATTCTTGCAGGAGAGACCTTCGGTGGTGGTTGACGTCTCTTCATGTTACAGTAGGGAGACCCTTTGTTCTCCCCCCCAGTAGCTACTGTGACCACGGACGCTTCCCTGATAGGGTGGGGGTGCATTTTCAGGGAAAGACTACCCAAGGCACATGGACAGATCAAGAATCACATCTGCACATCAATGTTCTAGAGCTGAGAGCAGTACTTCTGGCACTGCAGTACTTTCAGGACTCTCTCCCTCTAGGGACTATTGCAATTCAGACCGACAACATGTCAGTAGTCTGGTACTTGAACAAGCAGGGCGGAACCAAGTCTTACCCCCTTTGTTGAGAAGCCCTCAGGGTTTGGCAATGGGCTGTGTTGTCCCAGCATTTTCTGTTAGCAACGCACATCCCGGGGAAATCCAATGTCATAGCAGACAAGCTAAGCAGGGCAATATTACTCCCTCATGAGTGGTCTCTCAATCAACAGATTGCAGAGTTGATTTTCCGCAAATGGAGCCAGCCGTGATGCGACCTTTTTGCCAGCCACATCAATTCAAAATGCAGAAGCTACTTTGCCCTGATACCACCTCCTGGTCTCCCCCCTGAGAGATGCACTTTTACACGATTGGCCCCCGGGTCTCCTTTATGCATTTCCACCTTTCTCATTAATACCCAGATTTCTACAGAAAGCAAAATCGCTGGGAAGAAAGGTAATACTCATAGCCCCCTACTGGCCTTTACAGATTTGGTTTCCGTTTCTCCACCATCATCTGTTGGAGGATCCATGGATCCTGGACCCAGTTCCGGACCTTCTGACACACCCGTCAGGGGACCTTCATCCTTCTCTACAGTCCCTGAAACTGACTGCTTGGCTAATCCACTTCCCCTAATTGCCAGGCTTCATTCAATTTCAGAAGATACAAGACAGATTCTCTTGTCCTCTCACAAGCCATCTACCAGGAAATTATATGGCAGCAAATGGAAAAGGTTCTCAGTTTGGGCCAACGCGCAGAACATTGACCCTTTTTGAGCTCCGCTATCTTCGATTTTAGAATTTTTGACAAAAATTTTTAAGGAAGAGGCAGCAGCTGCTGCAGTTCGAGTTCAGTTAGCTGCTGTCTCAAATTTTCACCTTGGTCTTGATGGCTCAAATATTATGAGCCATACATTATCCAAAACCTTCCTTAAAGGCGTTCTTTATATGAGACCTCCGATCAAAATTCCCTTTTCTCCCTGGAATTTAAACCTTATGCTGTCTCATCTTATTCTTCCTCCCTTTGAACCAGCTTTTTCTTGAGCTTTAAAATTCTTATCATGGAAAACAATTTTTCTTGTGGCCATTACGTCTGCCCGCAGAGTGTCAGAACTTCAAGCATTATCCATCAGACCACCCTACATGATCTTCCATGCTGATAGAGTACCTCTCAGAATGAACCCCTCATTTTTACCTAAAGTCTGTTCTGAGTCAAACATCAATCAGGTCATTGAACTACCAGTGTTCTTCCCCAACCACTCTAACAACTTAGAATATATGCTGCACAAACATGATGTTCACAGACAGCTCAGAGTTTATCTTGACAAAACTAAGGATTTTAGGAAATTAGATCAACTTTTTGTATCCTTCTCAGAGGCAAGAAAAGGCAACCAAGTGGCTAAACAACCTTATCTAAATGGTTATCCAATTGTATATCCTCTGTTTATGAAAATGTGAACATGCCTTTAATGCACAAACCAAAAGCTCATTCTACCAGAGCTGTCTCTACCTCTTCTGCTTTTCAAGCTAAATCGCCCCTTGATGATATTTGCAATGCAGCCACTTGGTCTAACCCTCATACCTTTATCTCACATTACAAAGTAGATAAGGCTTCTAGGGACAGATCTTCCTTTGGTTCTACAGTACTGAAGAACATACTCCCATGAGCCACCCAGGGTTGAGGGTGCTAGGGACGCTACCCATCAGTGAGAATAATCGGCGAGATTAACAACTTCACATATAGAAGTTACGTACTTACCATAACATTCCATGTGAGTTGTTTATCTCGCCTTTATTCTCACATCCCTCCCTCCTTCCCCCTCCTGGCTGACTGTTGACTTAGAGGCTAGTGCCATCCTGGTTATTCAATATTTCTCTTTCCCTTTGGGTACTCTTCTTAGTAGATATATATAAGAGAGTATGTATAGGTTATATATATGTGTGTGTATATATATATATATATATATATATATATATATATATATATAGACTATTATTCGCAGCAAACAAGATCTGAGGTAATTCTAGCAGTGCATGGTGGGATAAGGGGCTGGTCTCGAGCTACTGACAAACCTTGACCTTTGCTATTGGCCGTGTCAGAGCCGAGGATCGGCTCCAAACCCATCAGTGAGAATAAAGGCGAGATAAACAACTCACATGGAATGTTATGGTAAGTACATAACTTCTATTTCATTGCTATCTACTGCAATTCATTACTGTTTAACTACATTTTACAGCATTTTGTTACTGTTTAACTGTATTTTTTCATACTGTGAGTTATGTTCTTTTGTCTCTAAGTGGTTAAAATTTGTGCTTCTTTGTGAGTTTTTTACTGTGTTTGTAACCTTAAATTGAGTAGCATAGTCTAGATACACGTTTGCTGCATCCAGAGCTTCAGCTGCACACTTTTAACCCTTTTTGAGGTATTCCAGCTACACATTTTCCCTTCTTAGCACTTGTGTGATTACCTAGTAGAAAAAAATTATCCTTGTTTCCCATCTTTCCTGACCTAGAGTAGTCCAAATACAGGCTTTGCTGTATTCTGGACTTTTGGAAAGTTCCTGTGTTGCCCATTTCCTTTCTTGGATAAAGGGAGGCTTCTTTGTTCACCTGTGGCAGTGGAGAGCTTGAAGCAGCCTATTTATCCCTGGAGGAGTGTTTCCAGCACAAGAATCTGGTAGTCTATTGACCGTTTTGGGCCAATTTCTAGCTCTTTCAAGTCCCCCTGTATAAAACCCACTCTGGCGTGGTTTTTGCTCTTGTTACTACTCAGCCAAGTTCCTTGTGGTCCTGCAGAGTGGTGCTAGCAGCAGAGAGGCTAAAAGAGTGACTGCTAATCTGATAAAAGTGTTTGTTTTCCTGCTACTACATGGGCAACTGTCCAATCTAGCTAAACTGCAAGTATTTCTGCTTCTTGAACTGTTTTAAACTGTTTAAAGTTGTTTTTGCACCTGCACTTTTAAAGTTTGTCCTGTTTGTTGCATTTACCTGTTGAGGCTACACACTCAAGTGCGCTAGCCTGTGTTACATATTTATTGCATTTTCCTGCTGTTTGTTGCAAAAAAAAAAAAAAATCCTTGTTTCCCGTCTTTCCTGGCCTAGAGTAGTCCAAATACAGGCTTTGCTGTATTCTGGACTTTTGGAAAGTTCCTGTGTTGCCCATTTCCTTTCTTGGATAAAGGGAGGCTTCTTTTTTCACCAGTGGCAGTGGGGAGCTTGGAGCAGCCTATCTATCCCTGGAGGAGTGTTCCCAGCACAAGAATCTGGTAGTCTATTGGCCGTTTTGGGCCAAGTTCTAGCTCTTTCAAGTCCTCCTGTATAAAACACGCTTTAGCGCAGCTTTGTGCAATTTTGCGCATAGCGCAGCATCGGGCAGCGCTGCTTAATTGGGTTTAAACCATTCTCGGCTCCACAAAGTCTGCTCTTTACTTTTTCCCATAGAACTGATCTAGTTCTCATAATAAACACCCTATTCCCACTCTAAAGCCTGGCACTTGCTCACTAAAGCAATTATATAAGTCAGCACTAAAAATTAAAAGCACTACACCCTCACAAACTCCCCTTGAGTACTTTCTTCCTCACTGGCCCTTTTTTTCAATTATAAAGTAATTCCCAATACTATTCTAGCATGTCCAAAGGTCATTTGTCAATCTCCCCTCTGGTCCAGCTGGTGAATCTGGGAATCTTGAGGCAATGTTACAACTGCCTCATGTACACAGACAACTCTCTCCTCCTCGCAACAAATTCCAACACATGTGAGAGATGCAACCATATAGCCAAACTGGAGGATAAGCTCTCTCAACTCAGTACTGACGTAACCAGTCAGGAGGAGAAGAAAACCACACTCACTACAATTCCAGTGTCACATAGACCTACCACGACAGCAAACCAAATACATAAGCACACAAAAACATACTCGGAGGCTCTAAATAAAAATCTGCCTAAGCAGCAGAGACCTCCAAAGCAGACACCCAAGCAACCGCTACCCCAAAACAAAACACGTGCAACACATAGTTCACAAAGCCAGTGTGCCGAACAGTCACAGCCCTTAAGGCTAAACAACACACCTGATACACTTGTAATGCGTTGACTCTATCGTCAGGCAGACTGATGTCCTGCTCACCAGACTGAACAAGGAGAAGGTCACGGGTGAGTTGCCTGTCAGGTCCGTCACATAACACAAGCACTCAGGTCACTCCAAGGCAAGTACAAATATGACTCCGTCATTGTCCATGCTGGTGTGAATGACCTGAGACGTACCTCCCTGGACTACATGAAAAGAGACATAGAGGAGCTCTCTGAGCATGTAGCCCAGGCCGGTATGACCCTGACCTTGAGTAGCATCTTACCCTCACCAAAAATGATGCCACAATATGAAGACAAGATGATCAATTTCAACAATTGGCTTAAGTATTGGTGTTATTCAAAGGGGATCCAATGCCTGTCTGCCTGGGATGACATGCTCGACAAGCCGCGATGCTTCGGTAGGGACGGCTTGCACCTGTCACCCCTGGGCTTTTGGATATTGGCAAAGGCTCTTGCCACTCCCTTAGTGCCTTTTTTAGGCAAGGATCAAAAGACAAACTCACCTCCATAGGTATCACAAGGGATAAGAAACTAAGAGTAATGCTACTCAACGCCAGAAGTCTAAACCTCAAGATGCACGCACTCGAAACTCTCCTTAGCATGGATAACATCGATATCTGTGCAGTAACAGAAACCTGGTTCAAGGATCCCGAGAGCACCCCAGCACCACCAGGTTATACCTCATACCATGTTTTTCAGCCCCAAAACTTGGACCAAACCACAAAAGGAGGGGGAGTATCAATATTCGTCAAAGATACCCACACCTCCAGGTTGGTGGCACAGCATGAAGCATCAGAGACTATCTATGTGCAACTAACAGTGGGTAAAACTGCCTTCCAGTTTATAGCCTGCTACAGACCACCCTCCCAAACCCAGGAACCCCACTCGGCCTTCCTGAGAACACTGGAAAATATGAAGGTCTGTCCAAACACCATTATATTGGGCGACTTCAACTACCCTAACATAGACTGGGAGCATTACTCTAGCTCCAACACCCTAGCCTGAAGGTTCCTAGAATTTATACACTCAAATGCTATGGAACAACTTGTTGCCACTCTCACAAGAGGGGAAAACATACTGGACCTGATCATCACCAACATGGGGACTCTATGCTCCAGACCAGAAGTGTATCCCTCACTGGTAAGATCAGACCATAAACTAATCTCACTAGATATTCACATCCCGACCCCAGCCCCTGCCCAGAAAACCACAGTGAAAAACTTCTCTAAAGCAAATTTCACACTCCTCAAAACCGAGGTGGAATCCTTCAAAGCCCCCGGGCCTGTGGAAAATACAGCCCAGACTGCAGAATCCTTTATAAACGCATTCTATGAACACCTTCAGGAATGCATGGATCATGCAATTCTAAATAAAACCAAGACCCAATCCTCCAAAGTTAGGCGTCCTGTCTGGTGGACCCCAGCCATAAACAAACTATACAATAGAAGGAGGAAGCTACTACATGATAGAGCAAAATCCCAAAAAGAGAAGGCATCTCTGATCAGTATTAGCAAAAAACTATGGGCACTCATAAAATCGTCTAAGGCCAGCTTTGAGAGAAAAATTGCACAGGACACTAAGGATAATCACAAGGCTTTCTTTAGTTATGTTAGGAACCTGGGTGGGAATTCCCAGATATGCTCAGAATTAGTCCAAAATGACAAAAAATTCACCGAACCCACAGACATTGCCAACATCCTAGCTGATAGGTTCAGAGCAAACTTCTCCCCCCCTTCCCCACCAAAAGGGCAAATATCTATCCCAGCAGAGTGCTGCCTCCCTGACATCTCAGATGCTCAAGTAAGAGCCACCCTCTCCAAAGCAAAAAACACAGCATCAATGGGACCAGACGGTGTCCCGGGCTGCATCCTACATGAACTCCAAGAAGAACTAAACCCAAACATAAAACTACTGTTCAGTCTCAGCCTTACTACAGGATATGTACCCAAAGAGTGGCGTACAGCAACAGTGGTCTCTCTCTTGAAAGGTGGTGCCTCAACAGATCCTGGAAACTATCTCCCCATAAGCCTGACTAACTTGGTCTGCAAAGCTATGGAAAGGATCATCATGGACCTCATAAAGGGACCTACAGACACTGGATCCTACCCAGTTCGGCTTTGTTAAGGGCAGATCCTGCCTCTTAAACCTGGTTGATTTCTTTGAAACAGTCACCAAGGCCATTGACGAGGGGAAGGTGGTCCACACAGCCTACCTGGACCTTGCGAAAGCCTTCGATACAATACCCCACTCGGGCATTATAGATAAGCTCACCAGCTTAAATATAAACCCCTATGTCCCTAGATGGGTTGCAAACTGGCTCAAGGACAGAACCCACATGGTTAGAATTGCTGGAGCCATGTCAGACTCCAAACCAGTTACAAGTGGCATCCCACAAGGCTCAGTCCTGGGATCTCTCTTGTTCGGTATATATTTCTCGGAGGTACAGGCTAACATGGAAGGACTGTGGCTGACCAAGTTCGCAGATGACTGCAAACTGGGTGCCATAATCGACTCTCCAGCCGACACAAGCATCCTACAAAAGGGCCTCATAGAAACAGACAACTGATGCCAGAGCCATGGCCTCAAGCTAAATGCCAAAAAGTGTATAGTCATCCCCTTTGGCAAAAACAAAGTGCCCACAAATTACCACATAGGTGGTAATCCATTAAGTACGGAAGAAGTAATTAGGGACCTGGGGACCCAAGTTGATAGCAATCTCTCATTTGGCAACCACGTGGCCAAAGTGGTTAGAAAAACATTTTATGTAGCCCACCCAATCATGAAGGGGTTCACATCTAGATCAGGGGAGGTCATCATGCCTCTTTACTCATCCCTCATCAGGCCCATAATTGAGTACAATGCCCGTTTTGGGATGTACCTTACCAGACACCTGCAGCAACTGGAAAGACCCCAAAAGTACCTCACCAAGAGGATCAAAGGGCTCAAACAGATGCCATATGCTGCCTGGTTAAAGAAACTCCAGCTCTACTCAGTGGCATACCGCCTGCTCAGAGGCGATCTGTGCCTACGTATAAAGCCATGTCCAACCAGGAATTAATGGACATGCTGCATCTCAGAAAATCCAAATCCCATTGAGCTACGTGCTAGAGAGACTTGAACCTCAGCACTGAAATAAATAGGACATGCTGGAGGACAGATTCATAACCCAGAGGCTCCCTTCACTCTGGAATAAAATCCCAGTCCAGGTTAGGCAGAGTCCCTCATTGACTCTCTTCAAGAGGAATCTTGATGAGTGGATGGGAGATAGTAGGTTTACCCCGGGTATCACTTCTGTGTCACTGTTAGACAGAGGCACAGTATACTAACCTCGAAAAAAGGCATAGCAAAATTAATTTAAAATGGGTGGCGAAAGCCAAACACACTCTGGCTATGCTTATAAATGCCCTAGAGCAGATAGCCTAGTATGAACCTTTGACCCTATGAACCTACTGTTAGAACTCCCACCCTTTACCCTCTCAGCTCTCTCTGGCCTCTCCCCCCTCAGTTTCTGACAAATATGGATGGACACTTTCCTGCATTTTCTCCTGCCAGTCTGGTTGATAAGGGCATCCTGAGACAGTGTAGCAACTGCCTCATGTACATGGACAACCTTCTACTACTACCACCTAGGAGCACAATTTGTGAGAGATGAAATTACATCAAGCACCTAGAGTCATTGCTCTCTCCCCCACAAACCAGTATATCTGGCACTAAGAAGGTTGTCAACAGAAACACCACACCTCAAACACCACTGACACCTACACAACACACCCCCCTCATATGTGGAGGTTCCCAACAAAAGCATAACCAAACCAAAGAGACCTCCGAGGGAAAAACACACACAAACTCCACTGCCCACCACACCACACACCACACATAGTCCATACACCTGTGTCTCACAGCTACTAAGGCCTAAACATAAAATCAACATATTTGTCATAGGAGACTCCATTGTGAGACAAACAGCTGTGCCCCTCACCAGGTGCCAGAATCCGCCATATCATCCAGGCACTCAAGTCTCTCAACAAGTACTATTATGACTCTGTCATAGTCTATGTTGGCGTGAATGACTTGAGACGTACCTCCCTGGACTATATGAAGAGAGACGTAATCGAGCTCACTGAATATGTGTCCCAGGCAGGTATTGTTCCTAACCTTAAGCAGCATTCTACCATCACACAGAACAATGCTTCAATACAAACAGAAAATGATTGAGATTAACAATATGCTTAGTTTCTGGTGTCATTCCAAGGGGATCCAGTAGCTGACAGTCTGGGATGACATGACTAACAAATCACGATGCTTTGCCAGAGATGGCCTGCATCTGTCTCCCTTAGGCTTCAGACTCCTGGCAAAGGCTCCTGCCTCCCCCATAGTGTCTTTTTTTAAGCAATGCCAGGAGGTCAAAACTACCAACATGAAAATTTCATCAAAACATAAATTAAAGGTCATACTGCGAAATGCTAGGAGTGTAAACATGAAACTGCACTTACTGCAAGCATTCTTAACCCTGGAAGATGCTGACATTTATGCAGTCACAGAAACCTGGTTCAAAGCTGCGGAGAGCACCCAAGCCATACCATGTTATTCATCCTATCATACAGTCAGACTCCAAACCATGGACAGCAAAGCAAAAGGAGGTGGAGTTGCAGTATATATAAAAGACATACACACATCCAGGCTGGTCAAACAGTATGATGCACAGGAAACACTCCAGGTGCAGTTAGCAATTGACAAGACCCCTATTCAAATCATAGCTAGCTATAAGCCTCCAACTTTGACTCAAGATACCCACTCCACCTATCTGGACCTCTTTGAATCTATCATTCAACCCTTTACCCTGATCCTGGGTGACTTTAACTATCCAACCATAGGCCGGAAGAAATACTCATGCCAAAACACAAATGTCCAGAGATTCCTTGATTTTGTCAATGCAAATGTCTTGGACCAGTTGGGTGACACCCCCACAAGAGGTGAAAATATGTTGGACTTGGTATTAACCAACATGAGTAACCACTGCAGCATCCCTACAGTGTCATCATCCCTGGTAAGATCCGACCACAAAGCAGTCACTTTCAAAATCACCATCTCCCCAAGTCCCCCCCCCCCCATCTAGGATCAAACAAAAAAACTTCTCCAAAGCTGATTACAACCACCTGAGGGAAGGTGTAAACAGTTTCACAGCCCCCTCCTGCTCAATAGGAACTGGCACATATGTCTAAAACCTACACCAAAGTGCTATACAAGCATTTAAATAGCTGCATGAAATCAGGAATACCCAACATGACAAAATCCTCCTCCTCAAGGAAGAGTAAACATGTCTGTTGGACATCTGCAATAAATAAACTCTATAATAAAAGGAAAAAAATGCTGTTCAGGACCAGGAAGGAGCAGGTGCCTAACTGGAAACAATCTCTCCTTAACCTGAACAAGCTAATAAGAGCACTAGTGAAATCCTCCAAAGCAAACTTCACATCCAAACTGGCCACATCTACTAAAGGCAATCATAAGGCCTTCTGCACATGTTCACAGTCTTAAGGGAAGCACCCAGATCTGCTCAGAACTGATGGTCAAGGACACCACATACACAAATGCCGTAGATATAGCCAATCTGCTGGCAGACAGTTTCAGTGAAAACTTCACCCCTTTGTCCCCCCATCAGTAAAACAGGACATCCCCAGTACCTGCCCCCTTCCCCTTATCTCTAGGGAGCAAGTCATCAGTGCCCTCTCAAAGGCAAAAAATACAGCCTCCATGGGACCTGATAACATCCCAGGCTGCATCCTACATGAACTCAGGCAGGAACTTGCAGCATCATTAGGCACCCTATTCAGCCATAGCCTGAGTACCAGCTTCATCCCAGCCGAGTGGAGGATAGTCACTCTTATCCCTTTGCACAAAGGTGGAGTGTCCACCAATCCAGGAAATTATAGACCCATCAGCCTAACTAGCTTGATCTGCAAGGCCATGGAGTGGATTATCATGGACCTCATTAACAAGGACACTGGCAACCTCCAGACACTCGATCCCACACAATTTGGTTTCATCAAGGGGAGGTCATGCCTGTTAAATTTGGTCGACTTCTTTAAGAGAATCACCAAGGCCATGGATGAGGGGAAGATGGTGCATACCACCTACTTGACCTGGCCAAAGCCTTCAATACTATTCCCCAATTGGGTATAATAGATAAACTCTCTCAACTAGTCATTAATCTATATGTTACCAGATGAGTGGCAAACTGGCTCACTGACAGAAACCACATAGTCAAAATAGGGGAAGCCACCTTAAGCAGTTGACCCTTAACAAGCCGTGTACCCCAGGGATCAGTCTTGTGGCCTCTGCTGTTTGGGATATACTTTTCTATGGTGCAGGCCAAAACCAGTGGGCTATGGCTGATCAGATTTGCAGATGACTGCAAGCTGGATGCTGTCATCAATTCTCTTAGTGATGTGGGCATCCTCTAAGATGGTCTCACCCAAGAAAATGACTGGTACCAGAAACATGACCTCAAACTGAATGACAAAAAATACATCATCATCCCCTTTGAGGAGAGTGACATCCCCAAAAATTATCACATTGATAATAAGGTCCTAAGCATACAATCAGTCGTGAGGGACTTGAGCACCCAGGTTGATAGCAAACTGACTTTTGACCACTATATTGCCTCAGTTGTACAGAAAGCTTTCTACATGGCCCACCTCATTAGTAAGGGTATCTCATCCCGGGACAAGGTGGTCATAACATCCCTGTATTCTTCCCTTATAATACTCATTATTGAGTACAATGCCTCTTTCTGCATGTACCTCACAAAGCAGATGCAGCAGCTGGAGAGACCACAGAGGTTCCTCAGCAGGAGAATCCAGGGCCTCAAACATCTACCCTACACACATAGGCTAAAGGCCCTGTCCATCTATTCAGTCTCCTACAGACTCCTCAGAGGTGACCTCTGTCTGGCATACAAAGCAATCTCAGACCCAGCCTTGATGGGACTGCTGCATATCTGCAAGTCACGCTCCACTCAAGTAACCTGCACGTGTGACCTCATCCTGGTCTGCGACATTAATAGGACTTGTTGGTGGGACAGATTTGTGTCTCAGAGACTCCTCCTTTTGTGTGACAGACTCTCTCTCCACGTCAAGCAGAGTACCTCATTAACCATTTTTAAGTGCAACCTGGATAACTGGATGGGGAACAGAAAATACATCCCTGGAATTCCAGCTGTGTCCCTGCTGGACAATTTCATAGGGTGTTGACTTGTTGCAACATGGGCTACATTCTTGGTTAGGCTTGTAAGGGCCTCACGGCCAATAGCCCAGTAACTTCCTATGATCATATGATCCTGTGTGCATGGTGTTGAATTTGAAGTTGTACCTCTCCACTTTCCATCACCAAATATGTGTAACACACAGTGTGAGATGGTTGTACAGAATGTGTGACATATGATCAAGACTTAACAAAAAGAAGTGCAAAACACAGCAACATCAAGCAGAGTAATGTTTTCAATGTTAGCATAATCCATAACAAATGTAGGCTTTTATTTCCCATTGAGCAGTGCAGATCATATGAAATTTTATTTATCTATTTCACAGGTAGTTAGTGTCTGAGCCACTGTTCCCTTTTCAGCCATGACCTGTTTGTTACAGCAAGGGTAGTACAAAATTGAAATTTAATATAAGAAAAAAAGTTACATTGTTAAACAGTGTACATTCAATGCATTCTTCATCCAACTTAAAGAAAAACATTGAAAAATTTCTTACCAAGAAAATGGAACAGATCAAAATAGTTCCAGAAAAACAACATAGATAGCTGTGGCCCAGTAAACATGAAGATATTTACTTTTAAAATGTTTTAATTCCTGCATGGATTGACACTGGAGAAGTAGATATCACTGCAGCCTTACAGACTGTTCTTCTCCACAATGGTCTCAGCATGTTCTTCTTGTGCCTTCTTGGATTGTCATCATGTATTCCTTCTATGTTTCTGCCTACATAGTAAGGACTTGCCATAGGTGAGATCTTTCATACTGCCCAAAGGTGTGTGTGTGTCTGTCTGTGTGCATTTATTTATTTACATTTTGTAGACAGGGTTAGCCCTACAATTGTCAAGGCTCATTTTCAGATAGGACTATGGGGCAAAGTTATACAAAATAATAAACAAAATATGTGTATCACAAGTAAGACTTCATCCAAGGTCAAACAATATACCAGTACAGGAATATGACTTACATATACACTCATGGCTATTTAGACAACACAATACAAGAGGTTCAACAAATTTATAGAAGGAATCAACATGATTTCGATATCACAAGTTTGATACATCAAGATCATGTAATTGGATTAACTAGAGGAAAATGAAATAAACAATGTAAAGGTCGTGCAATGGAACCTATTGTGGTAGGAATGAAGGTACATTCAAGGTAAGTCTAGAGTAAGAAGGTCATTTGAAACCACCAGTCATGTTATACTACATTTGTTAGGCAAATAAAAGTATCTCTGTCCCCCATTTTGGAACATGTTTTCATAACTTCAGAGAAATCTTTGTTAGAGGATCTCAGGGTTCTGTTAGTTTTGTACCTTTTTAGCATAGAATATATGGTTGGGTATCTATTTTTGAAAAGCATTTTTTATGAATGAAAGTAGGATATATGAAATTTGCGTATTTGTAAAATCCATCCATCCATCCTCAACCCCTTTTTCCCATTTTACACATGGGTTCAGGATGTCACTTCAACAGTGACAATCATCGTGAGTCAAGGTTTGTACCACTGGGTGGCTAGCACTGCTGCTGGTAAATGACCAGATCTTGACATATATTGATATAATGAATGACTTCATACTCAAATACAGTAATATGACTGATCTTACAACTAACTAATGAGATCTCTCATAATATGGATAGAGTGCAATTGCTGCCTTATACAACTAACTGATGAGATCTGGACTAATGTGGATACAGTAACATGACTGCCTTTTACAAACCAACTGATGAGATCTGGAATGATATGAATTCAGTTCCATGACTGCCTCTTACAAACTAACCAATGAGAGCTATCATAATATGGATACAGTACCAAGCCTGCCTTTTACAAACTGATGTTTTTGATTCCAACATATTACAGTGGCTTGATAGGTACATGTCTTACAACATTTTATAGTTTACATAAATAATAAAAGGTCTTAGTTCTTCCTCGAAATGTGGACCACGGGAATCTATTATTGGTCCTTTTGTTTTCATTTTGTTATTAATGGTTTGCTATAATGTATATTGAACATAGATCGTCTATTATATTACAATGATTTCATTTTACTGAAAGCCCCCAAAACCCAAATCAGTTTAACTCAGATCTATTTTTCTGCTATTTGGAACTGTGTATGCAGAAACTGCCTAACTATCAATACTAATAAATCAACAGTTATTACATATGGGTCACATAAGAAATAACTAATGCCACATCATTGCTAATTAAGGATTCACATAACATTCCAATAGCTTCTGTCTTCATGCAAAAGTATCCTGGCATTCACTAAGCTCACTGAATAACAAATTACAGAAGTCCTTAATCGACTGAAAGTTTCCCATGAAATATCTCACTGTTTATCCTTAGAAGCTAGATGGGCGATTGCAATCAATGTATTGCTATTGTGACTTGGATGTGCTTGGCCTATTATAGCATTCCATTCTCCATGCAATGCAGCTATGCTACAAACTGCAGAGAATAACATACTAAGATGTATGCATCCAGACCATAATCGTCATCAATACTATGTAACCTTGCAAAAAACCTAAGTTGATGCCATTGTTGGTCAGAGCTAACTCCTTGCTTAGTAACCTCAGTTACAGCTTCTTCAAACTAATGAATAATGGGCATTGACCACTACTAAGAAATACATTCTTGGTTGGAAAGTCTGCTTAAAGTCTCATAAGCCAGGAGAGCTTCCAGTTGCAAACACATACATTTACCTTAGCTGCCATAAATAAAGCATTTAGGAAAGCTGCTCCAAGTATTTGGAATTCTTTGCTACAAAATGAGCCAAATAGTGACAGTCTAAATGTATTTCACAAACTGTTAAAATCTCTCCACATCTGAAAATACTCCACTCTAAATATTGATACCCTTACAGGGCTGGCAGTGTCTTTCCCATTTGTTTGCACTCAGGAAATCATAACTGCTGATATAATTTGGAAAATCTGTAAACATTTGCTTTGTGAGGTATATATTGTGGATAATTCTTATAATGATAAAAGTAATCATCTTCATCATCATCTTCCTCTTTGTCGTCATCATCACAATTACTTTCTTTTTGCTGTATTTCTTAATGAATGTTTTTCCTTTTTGTTAATATTTATTAAGCAATTTATACTTATTTAGGGTAAATGAAAGCTGAGGTAATAACAATATAGGCATTTAGTTCACTGCTGTGAATTTATATCATTTGTTCTTATTCATGTATGTACTGTTGTATGCATGTTTGTTGTTGCCATTTGGCCATGGTCATGACTAAAAACAGATCAGTGTTTAGGAACAGTTAATTTACCTGGTTAACAAAGGAAAGAAAGAAATTAATAGTCAATGGTAGTATAGCAATTCTTCAGTAGGTGGGCTCTAAAAATAGTTTGGAGCTAGGAAAGCTTTTGATGTTGAGGGTGAGCAATTTTTAATACAATATAGGGCACCAAGTTGGCCTATATTGTATATAGGGCACCAAGTTGAACTGCGGTGGTGGTGCTGCGGTAGCGTTGTCACCTCACAGTAAGATTTTGTCCTGTTCGATTCTCAGCTAGAGCGTCTTCTGTGTGGAGACATGCGTGAATGAGTGTACCTTCTTTGAAGGTTGTGCGTCAAGGCTGGCAACTCGGCACGTAAAAATCTACTGCCAATGATTAGCGGACCGGAGTTCTGCTGTGGCGACCCCTAACTGGGAAAAGCCGAAAGACACAACAACAACATAGGGCACCAAGTTGCTTTTTTGTAATGAATAATCTGCCTGTGATATTGTTGAGTTGCATGAATGCAAGTTTATTATTGATAGTCATGAGTACATACTTGCATTGATCTCCTACCAGAATGATGGCATTAGATTGTGATCGAGGGAGGGAAAATAGTAGTGTTATTGTAGCCAAATATTTGTGTGTGTGTGTGTGTGTGTGTGTGTGTGTGTGTGTGTGTGTGTGTGTGTGTGTGTGTGTGTGTGTGTGTGTGTGTGCATGCGTGTGGGTTTGTGTGTGTGTGTATCCTGAGATAGTGTCATCCTATCCAGGACTGATTTCTCTGCCTTGCACCCATTTGAGTGCTGGGATATGTTCAAACATTTTGAGATGTTAAAATAACTCAGGAAACAGACATACAGTGAAAAATAGATTTTTTTTTAGTTCTAAGGTGGCGTTTTCCTTTAATATGACCACATATTTCCTTCCCTCTCTTCTCTCATTGGCTGTTGTAAGCACAAAATTGTCATTTTGTGAAATCACTCCCATTCTACTGTTTAAATTTATTGTCTAACCCACTATATTCCATAGATTCAAAATACAAAGTTCCCACCCTTTTTCAATCTGTCTTGCTCTTTTAGGCTGCTAAAGCTTAAGTTACCCCCTCTTTCATATCATAGGTTCATAGGTTCATAGGTTGGTACTAGGCTATCGGCCCTAGGGCCTATACAAGCCTAGCCATAACAATTCCCTGGATATTTCTTCCCACAATATTTACTTCCCTGGACTGCTGTCTAGCAGGGCGACTGACATGATCCCTGGTATGAATTTCCTATCTCCCATCCAATCAAGGTTCCTTTTGAAGAGGGCCAATGAGGTGTTCTGCTTGACATGTATGGGCAGTCTTTTCCAGAGTATGGGGAGTCTCTGGGTCAGGAACCTATCCCTCCAGCATGTTTTGTTCATTGTGATGACAATGTTTCGATCCCTGGAGCATGTGGCTCTGTGGGATTGGGATTTCTTTAAGTGGAGCATGTCCAACAGCTCAGGGTTTGACATGGTCTTGTATGTTCAGCAGAGATCGCCTCTGAGTAGACGATATGCCACAGAGTATAGCTGGAGTTTTTTTAGATGGTCAGCATAGGGCATCTGCTTTAGGCCTGTTATTCTTTTAGTGTGGTATTTCTGCAGCCTTTCCAGCTGTTGCAGATGTCTTGTGAGGTACATACCAAATGGGGTGTTGTACTCTATAATGGGTCTAATGAGGGATGAGTACAGTGGGACAATGACCTCCTTTTTTCAGGATGAAAAACCCTTAGTGATGAGGTGTGTCACATAGAAGGATTTCCTGACTGTTGTGGCAATGTGGTTATCAAAGGTGAGACCACTGTCCACCTGTGTCCCTAAGTCTCTCATCTCACTTTCAGTATTTAGTGTACTGCCACCTATGTGGTAATTCATGGGTACATGTTTTTTCCCAAAGGGGATATCTATACATTTCTTGGCATTAAGCTTGAGCCCATGGCTCTGGCACCAAGCATCTGTTTCTGTAATGCCCTTTTGTATAATATCCACATAATTTGGGGATTCAATAATGGCTCCAAGTTTGCAGTCATCTGCGAACTTTGTTAGCCAGAGTCCCTTAGTGTTGGCCTGTACTTCAGAGAAGTAGATGCCAAGCAAGAGCGGTCCCAGGACTGAACCCTGAGGTGCTCCACTTGTCACTTGTCTGGAGCTAGATTTGGAGTCGGTTACTTTTACAGTCTGGATTCTGTCAGTAAGCCAGTTGGCAACCCATTGAGTGACATAGGGATTTATGCCCAGCTTAGTAAGTTTATCTATGATTCCAGAGTGGGGGATGGTGTCGAAGGCCTTGGCGAGGTCCAAATAGGTTGTGTGGACCGCCTTACCCTTGTCCACAGCTCCGGAGACTGATTCGAAGAAGTCAATCAGGTTTAGGAGACAAGATCGGCCTTTCACAAACCCAAACTGGGTGGGGTTCAGTGTTTGAAGGTTGCCAATGTCTTTGTTTATAATTTCCATGATAATGCATTCCATACCCTTGCAGATCCAAGCTGTCACCTATACCACTAAGTAAACACTTTTTTCCATCTTACCTTTAAAATCTGTAGCATCTATTGAAAAACCACCAATGATTGGAGAGTCCACATTCTGTCTGTCAGTGCTCATCTTGGGATTAGTGCTTCTGTTTTCTCCTGGTGAGAGATGGAGCACAGGGAGATTATTTCATGGATACTGCTGATCACCGGAAAGCCTAATAACTGCTTTATAGATGACAGCTTGGAATTTTTGTTTATATTCTGCTCCTGGTAAGAGAAGGAGCAGAGTGTATTAATTCCTGACTGTTGCTGGTTGGGCAGTGAGTTTCTGTGCTTGATGTTCCTAATTGGTCTGGTTGCTATTCAAGACATCTACCAGGAAAAGGCTACTACAACAAACCTACAGACCCTTGCACCATCTGGAACAAGATTGTGGATCACCAAACAGGCTGTGGCCTGTTTCTCATCTTGGGATTGGTGTTAATGTTTTGCTTCTGGTGAGAGAAGAAGCAAAGAAACATTGTATTCCAGAAGAGTGAAGCTGTGGTGAGACCAGCACTAGTAGTAGCCAGGCAATAGCCATTCATGCAACTCACCTCTTTTCATCATTCTTTACAAGCTACTTCTTTGTTTTCAGTAAGTACTGCTTGATTTATTTCTAATTTTGGAATATCTGCCTAAATACCTCATCCTTAAATTTCAGAATCTACTTATTAGTTTCCCCTCAAGTGTCTGGCAGTGCCCTGTATAGACAAAGACACCTTGAGTGGCATTTTTCCTGTAAATGTGCAATTGAAATTTCACCAATACCTAGTTGCACACAGGACAACTAGTTTGCAGTGAGCAGCACTGTTCCCAGATATGCAAACTGGATACTCCTGACATCACTTTATATTCTCACTCCAACTGTCTAATCAATAGGAAAGGGTCTGTTGCCATGGATATGAACTTTTTCACTATCTCTGTTACCAGCTTGGTGGAAATGGGCATTCTGAGGCAATGTAAAAATTGCCTTCATGTTTACTGACAAAAACTTAATTATCAAATGAACTGATATGGTTGCATGAGAGATGTATGTACACAATGTCACTAGAAGCAAATATCTCACATAAAAGTGCTCCTAATGTCAATAAGCTTGACAGTAGTACACATGCTGCACCATCACACATAATTCAAAGCAGTTATATAGACCCACATATGCTGAGGCATTTACATGTAACCTTCCTAAACCACAAATACCTCCTAGACAAAGTACACATAAGAAATACCCTCAGCAGCCCTGAATGCACACGTTCAAAAGCACACACACATCAGCACATACAGCCACATCTGATGGAGCCTCTACTTCTAAGCTCATAAGGCAAGCCACCACACAATCCAACATCCTGTCATTGGAGACTCCATTGTGAGACACACTGATGTCCCTCTCACCAGGCTGATTAAGGAGAAAGTCATGGTCAGTTGTCTATCAGGGGTTAGGATTCTGGACCACAAGTGTCAGTATGACTCAGTCATAATCCACATGGGTGTAAATGATCTGAGATGTACCTCCCTAGACAATATGAAGACAGACAAAATGGAGATCTCAGGATATGTCTGTCAGGCTGGTATAAGCATAGCATTGAGCAGCATTTTACCTTTTCAAAAAATTTAATTATGTCGCAATACGAACAAAAGATGACTGACTTCAATAATTGGCTTAGTTTTTGGTGTTATTCTAAGGGGATGAAATATTTGTCAGTGTGGAAGGAGACAGAAAAACAGACCACGCTGCTTTGCCAGGGATAGTCTTCACCTCTTCCATCTAGGCTTTTGAATATTAACTAAAACATTGTTTTTCCCCATAGTACCTTTTATAGGCAATGCCAAACTGAAAGTACTTCTGACATAGCAAATAAAAAACAAGAAAATCTAAAGGTATTACTGCTCAATGCTAGGAGTCTAAAAAACCTCCACTCCCTAGAAGCTCTCTTCACCCTAGAGAATGCTGGCATCTGTGCTGTCACTGAGATATTGTTTAAAGCCATGGAAAGTGTACCAACAGTGCAAAGTTATAATGACTTCCACACATTTAGACCAGCTACTACACAGGCAGAGACTAAAGGTGGAGGTGTCTCAATTTACATCAAAATAAATATACTTCAAGACTGGTCAAACAGGACAATGCACTTGAGTTACTCCATGTTCAAATCACCACAGGCAAAATCCAATACCACTTCCTTGTAAGCTTTAGGCCCCCCTCTATGACCCAAGAAACCCATACCACATATTTAAACTTATTGGAAACACTCACCATTCAACCAAATACCATATTCATGGATGACTTTAATTACCCCACTTTTAACTGGGAATCCTATACGACACCAAATGTACAGATACAGAGATTCCTGGATTTTGTAAACACAAACTCCTTTGACCAGATTGTCAATACACCAATTTGGGTGCAGCCATACTGGATCTGGATTCTCTAATATGGGAGAGTACTGCATACCCCCTAGAGTAATGTCTTCCCTGGTAAGGTCAGACCACAGAATGGTCTCCTCTGAAGTAAAAATAAAGCCTGGACTCCCAGCTAACCTTGGAATATTCAGGAACCACTCTAAAGCTAACTTTCTGCTATTAAGTAATCTGGCAAAATTTCAAGCTCCCATAAACCCTGAGAACACAGCGCCTATGCAGAACTGTTCACATAAACCTTACACAAGCATGTTAATAGCTGCATAGAGGCAGTTGTACCCACCAGGAAGAAGTACATAACTAACTCAAAAACAAGCCACCCTGGTGGAATCACAAAGTCAATAGGCTGTATAATAGAAAGAATAAAATCATGGCAAAAATTAGGTGCAACATCCAGCAGGATAAAAACATTCTCATCAAACTAAGCAGACAACTCAGAGGACAGAGAAAGTCTACTAAAGCCAAATTTGATGTTAAGTTGGCCTCCCAGCTTAAGGAAAACCACAAGGCATTCTTTAGCTATGTCTGAAACCTCAAAAACAATACACAATGATGTGCAGAGCTCACCGTAAATGGAGCCATCTATACTGATCCAGAAGATAAAGCACACCTACTGGCTGACAAATTCAGCTCCAACTTTACCCCTCTTTTCCCATTAACCTTCCCTCAGGAAATACCATCAAATATAACTCCCCCTGCTATCACTAGGGAACAGATCTTCAATGCTATGTCTAAAGCCAAGAACAGTGCATCAATGGGTCCCAAAAATATCCCAGGATGCTTTCTAAATAGCATGAAACGTGACCTATCAGGTCCTCTGGAATTGCTATTTAACTGTAGCCTCCAAACAGGCTTTGTAACTCATGAATGTAGAACAGCAACAGTCATCCCTCTGCACAAAGGTGGGCCATCTATAGTGTATGGAAACTGCAGAACCGTAAGTCTCACTAGTCTTATATGCAAAGTCATGGAAAGAATTATCATGGAAATAATAAATATTGATATAGTAAACTTCCAGACACTGCACTCAACCCAGTTTCGTTTCATCAAGGGCAGGTCATGCCTACTCATCCTGGTGGACTTCTTTGAGAAGGTCATTAAACAAATGGATTTGGGCAAAATGGTTCACACTGCCTACCTTGACCTCACCAAGGCATTTGACATAATACCCCACTCAGGCAATGTTGATAAACTCAAGACATTAGATACAAACCTGTATGCCACCAAGTGGACAGCCAAATGGCTCACAGACAGGATCCAGGAAGTTAGAATTGGAGAGTCCACCTCTGCAAAGAGGCCAGTCACAAGTGGAGTCCTTCAGGGAGCAGTCCCAGGATTGCTCCTTTTAGCCATTTACTTCTCTGAAGTCAAGGCCAATGTCAATGGTTCTCTGGCTAACTGTTCTCTGGCTAACTATATTTGCAGATTATTGCAAATTAGGAGCTGTCATTGAATCCCACACCGACAAAATTTTTCTCCAGGAAGGGCTGACACAGACAAACAACTAGTGTCAGAGTCATGTATGACATCCCTCCTCTGGGCCAGTAATCAAGGAGCCTGAATCCTCACCACTGACACCAGTAAGGGACATTCATTTGGAACAAAGATAGGTACACACAGGTTTCCCAGTGAACAAAACCCCAAACTCCTGTAACACTGCTTGGATTTCTCAAACCTGGGTAGGCGATAACCACTGGGATATTGCTACCCCTTCTACTGAGGTGTCAGTCTGAGCCTCACTGAAGAGATTAGTCACCAGATCCCCCTGAGGCTCCTCCTGCCATTCACTGCAAATAGTCAGTACCAGGGCATCCCTATCATGGTAAGATTTCATCATGTTAACATGGCACAATCTGTGGCCCTGCCTCCTGCCTTGCAGTTCTACCATGTAGTTAGCATCACTGAACTTACTTACAATTTCGAAGGGTCCCAAGCTGCTTGCAGCTTCTTGCATCTAACAAGAATGAGAACCATAACCTGCTGTCCCACAGCATACTCTTAGGCTAGAGCATTTCTGTCATACCAGACCTTTTTCTGGTGTTGGGCTCCTGCCAGGTTCTCCTGGGCCAAGCCCATGAGCTCCCTAAGTCTTGTCCTGAGGTTTAAGACATATGCCATAACAGACTCCTTGTGGGATTCACACTCACCTTCCCACTCATCATGAATCAAATCTAAAGACACCCTTAGCTTATACCCATACAGCAACTCAAAGGGTGAAAAACCTGTGGATTCCTGGGGTACCTCTCTGTATGCAAACAGCAGATGGGGGCAAATATTTCTCCCACTCTCATTTAAACTGGCCTGCAAAGACCTATAGTATGATCTGTTTTGTAGAGTTTAACCTCTCCACAAGACCATTAGTATGGGGTTGGTAGAGGGGGTGGACTTTAGGTGCTTCACCCCCACAGTGCTCCCACAGACAAGCCAGTAGGTCTGACATGAAATTGGCACCTCTGTCAGTCAGTATTTCTCTTGGGAAACCTACCCTTCTGAAAATCTCTAACAAAGCATTTGCCTCCTTCTCTACCTTGATGGAGGCCTGAGCCACAACCTCAGGGTATCTAGTAGCATAATCTACTAACACCAAGATATACTTCTTCCCTGTGGAACTTGGGGTACTCAGAGGCCCCACAATATCCATAGCTACCCTCTGAAATGGCTCCTCAATCACAGGCAAAACCATCAAACGAACTTTGACCTTGTCTCCTGCCTTGCCTGCTTTTTGGCACTGCTGACAGGTCCTGCAGTACCCTGTTACATCCCTTGCAATCCCATGCCAATAAAAATTCTGCATAATGTTTCTTTGTACACATTTTGCCCATATGACTTGCAAAAGGAATGTCATGAGCTATGACTAGAAATGGCAGACAGTAGACTCTATGCACTACCAACTGCTGTATTAGCTCACCCTCTAGCCCTTTCTCAAGGGTCCACTCTCTATACAGTAACCCTTTGTTCCAGTGTACAGACTCCTCTTTTACTTCAGGATCAGGTGCTTCCCTAGCTACCTCCCTCAACCGTCATAGTGAAGAGTCTGAGAGCTGAGCCTGTCTCAACTCTATCTTTGCGACCCTTCCCAACTCCCTTTCCACAGGAAGCCTAGTACCCTCTGAAAGTGGTGCCTTACTGTCAGCCTGGGTACTACCGCTCACCTCAGCCCTTGCAGTCCCTCTGTCCAAGGGAACATCAGTACCTAAAACAGCTGTGGCTCACCTTCAGGCTCACTGCTACAGAGTAGTTCCATCCCTGAAACACCCACCTCACCAGCCCTGGCTTCAGATGTGGGGTCCATCTGGATCGCTACCAGACTCACATGCCTGTCTCAAAGCCTGACTGCATGTAACTGCATGCATATAAGGTACTGCATTATCAAAATCATTCCCTATCAAGACATCTGCAGGGATATCCTCAAACACACATACTTGCTTGCTTCCTTTTCCACCCCCCAGTTAAGGTGAATCCTGGCCAAAGGCATTTGAAATGGGGTCCCTCCTAAAGCTGACTGGAGTGGACTGCCCAAGTAAGTACTGATCCTCTTTAACCACTGCAGGCTTCACAGTGGTTATGTCAGAGATTGTGTCTCTCTTAGCAGTGGCCTGTTTACCATCCACTAAGATAGGATATAAACTCTATGGTGATGATCTACTACTCCTGTTGTCTCCAGACAACTTACCACTGGAATACTGTTATTCCCACTTGCTGGCTCCTCCACCTTTTGTTCCCCACCTTGTTTCCATGGACATCTATATAATACATGACCTCATTGGTAGAATTTAAAACATCTAACCCTTCTTCCTGGCCATGAACCTGAACTAGTGACTTCCCCTGTTACTGGTGGACTCTGTTGGGGTGGTTTAGGTTGCCCACCATGGGTTCCCTTATATCCATGTTCAGCACTGGGTAAAACCCTTCTTGTGCAGTGATGCCCTACTTGCTAAGCAGAGATCCCCTTTTCTTCCCAGCTCATCTGCAGATTTACACTCCTGGTCTGCCAACCAGATTCTCATGTCCTCAGGTAAAGTGTTAAGAGCCCTTTCCCTTCAAAAGGTCTGCCATCCCTTTAAAAGTGGTGACCTGACACCCACTCAACCACCTATGAAAATAAGTGCTTAACTCAGCAATATAATCACATATACTTTTATCTGCCTTGCGTCTATGCTCACAAAACATTTTTCTGTAAGCTTCAGATGTTAACTTAAAGCATTCTAATAAGCATTTTTTGAATTAGTATAATTTAAACAATCAATATCCGACAATTTATAAACAGCAGCTACAGCTTTATCATGGAGTAAGGGGGTCAGGAACTGTACCCAGATCACTTTGTCAGCATTATACTGTTTACATACTCTTTCAAATATCCTCTGTGGTGGTGCTGCGGTAGCGTTGTCGCCTCACAGTAAGATGCTGTCTGGTTCGATTCTCAGCTAGAGCGTCTTCTGTGTGGAGATATACGTGAATGGGTGTACCTTCGTTGAAGGTTGTGCATCAGGGCTTGCAACTCAGCATGTAAAAATCAACTGCCAATCATTAGAGGACCGGAGTTCCGCTGTGGCGACCCCTAACCGGGAAAAGCTGAAAGATGCATACTCTTTCAAATATATGAATAAAACTACCAAAACTATCACCTTCTTTATACTGTTGAAGAAATTTACTGACCTTTATTTCTTCCAGGGTTTGGTTATTCCCTTCCCTATTGCCTCCATGTTCCTGTCGAAGAGTCAGCATCTCCCTCTCATGTTGACACTGCTTCTCATTTTCTTTGGCTTCCAAACACCAAAGTCACTGATTTTCTTTGATCTCCAAATGCCTCAGCCTCTCTGCTGATTCTTATTCGAAGTATTTGGCCTCCAGTTCATGCCTCGTTAACTCTAGATAGGGGTTTTAAGTCCTGTGAGGAAAAGGTGAACTCTCCTGTTTCTGAGGTCTGAAAATTCCCATCACCAGATGGTTATCCTCCTGGTTGCTGGTCTGAGCTGTGACTGATGCCGAAATCATGTCCTCTTTAATCAGGTTGTCATGTACCAGCCCTTTGGCTTTACACACCTTGGCCTACTGGTTCTTTGTCAGCTTGCCATAATCCTCTCCTGACATCTTTGTCTTCTTTTTCTGACTAAACTAAATTAACAAAAATAAATAAAACTGTTGTGAAAATGAAACTCTGTATGTTTACCTTGTGGCCGCTGAGAGTACACACACCTTTAGTGAGAATTGCCTACAGGATACATAATATCCCTCTACTGCCAGCGATATGTGACATCCCTCCTCTGGGCCAGTAATCAAGCAGTCTGAATCCTCACCACTGACACCAGTTAGAGATGTTCACTTGGAACAAAGATAGGTACATACAGTATTTCAAAGTTGCAGATCTCTGCACCAAGCACAATTTCCCTTAAGATCACACAGGGAACACATTCAGTGGTGGGTCTGGGTTTCCCTCTCTGTCTCTCTCTCTCCAGGCCCCCAGTAAGATTCCCCACTGGCACAGCTATAGAGTTGAGTCCTCAGCTGAGTGTCCCAGGAAAAGTCCTCCACCACTCTCTCTGTGAAACCAGACACACACACTCTTTCAGGTTAGACTTGTCACACACACACACACACACACACACACACACACACACACACACACACACACACACACACACACACACACACACCTGGGAAAGGCTGACAGATTTACTAGCTATGTCCCTCTGCTCAGACTATAAGGTAAATACTGCTACCAGGATACTACAAAGCCAGCTACTCTAAGGCTCTTACAGGAGTACCTAATTATACTGAGTAAAATTAATATTAATACAAATGGTAGTCTTCAACCAGTGCAGTAAGGCTTTCAGAAGTTTCCACAGTATCCCCCAAATAAATATAACTACTCTCAAAGGTTAAAATATTCTCTAAAAGACCAGCCACAATGAAAAGTTTAAATATATTTTGGTAGCGTTGTTGCCTCAGAGCAAGAGTTTCTCCCATTTGATTTCCGGCTGGAGTGTGGGGAGTGCCTTCTGTGTGGAGTCTGCATGTCCTCCCCGCGGTTGGGTGGGTGTTCAAAAGACATGCATAAATGGGCGTGCCTTCGTTGAAGTTTGAACGTCGAGCTGGCACCTCGGCGTTTGTGAAAATCTACTGCCAATCATTAGTGGACCGGAGTTCCGCTGTGGTGACCCCTAACCAGGAAAAGCCGAAAGTCAAACAACAATAATAAAAAATAAAAGAACATGAAAATACTAAATATCTATTTACAATAAACACCAGAGTTTCAATCACAGGAAATATTAAAAATAACACAGATGAATGGATTCACACACATACAAAAAAACAGTACTTAACTAATCTCACTATATTTTCCTGACTGATCTAAATAATTACTGTTCCCTGGTTACTTGCTAAAACAAGGCAAGATAAAGTGGGTGAGTGATCCTTCTATGTCAGGTTTCAAAAATATACTGCCCTGTGACTTAGGTCTCGTCTAGTATTAAAGCATCATTTCAGTCCTGGATTGCAGAATGACATCGCATACATCTGGTCATTTGACTTCTGGTTCCCATACTACCCCCTTTACTAGAAACTGAACCAGAATCTCACACATATATGTTACCATACACACAGATAGAACTTTGCTAAGATGTGTTATAACATCTGGAAGCCATAAAACCATTTCAACATTTCCACTCTTCCAGGATAGCAATTAGTTTACTGCTAAAGATAATGCAGCAGGATTCCTAGTCCTTGTTTTCATAGACATTTAATCTATGGCTGCAATCAGAACTTTAAGATACAATCTTTATGGCCTAAGCTAGGTAATTTAATTTCAGGATATTTTTCTAAAAGTTAACTGGGGCTGAACTTAACCTCTTTTCTTCCAGTATCATCTGTTACAATATATACATTTAAACAGTTACAATAGTACAGTCTGGCATACAGTATACTTCTTTTCTGTCCAGCAGGACGCACCATTGGTACATTTTTAACACAAACAGCTTTAGAAATTCTTTTTTCAACACAAGCATGTATGCAAATCTGTTTGATATACAAATGATATATAATTCTTTACAAAACTCCAGCTAGCTGCACTGGCATATGTTTCACATCCACTGCTCTACTTCTCCTGGCATTGCTGCCAATACCTCACATCTTGAAACAATGGACTAAAACTAAATTCTAAGAAATCCATAATAGTATCCTTTAGGAAATCTTTCACCCCTGGTAACTATCATATTAACAATATACCCCTAGAGTTGACCCAATGGTCAGGGACTCAGGGATACACATCTTGTGTCTACAGTAGTGAGGACATTTATCTATGTTGTGCAACTTATAAACAAGGGAATGGCATCTAGGCCCAACAAAGTCATTGTTCCACTGTATTCAGCATTCATCAGACCTGTCATAGAGTACAACATCCCCTTTGGTGTATACCAAACCAGGCATATCCAACAAATGGAACGTCCACAGAGGTTCCTCACTAAAAAAATAAAGGGCGCAATTAAAATGTCCTATGCAGACCACCTCAAGTCACTTTTCCTGTATTCTGTCTTCTACATGCTGTTGAGGGGAGATCTATGCCTGGCATACAGGGCATTCTAATGGATCTCCTTCATATACATAAAATAAACAGCACCGGAATTACCCATTCTAAAGACTTAAACCTTGCCTGTGATATAAATAGGACCTGCTGGAGAGACAGTTATGCATCTCAGAGTCTACCCTGTCTCTGGAACAGACTCTTTATCCATGTGAATTAGAGTTCCTCCCTAATCCAATTCAAGTGTAACTTGGACAAGTGGATGGGGAACAGGAAATTCATCCCTGTCTTGGCACTTATGCTTTTAATAGACACAGGTAAGGTATAAATGGTTCATCTCCATGGCCCCTGCTTGTAAATATTAAATCTCCCAATCCCCTGCATACACATATCAAGGGTACCAGAACATGTCAGAGATTTGGAATGCATAGCTAGGCTTAAAAAAGGCCCAAGTGGTTGTTAGTTTAGTACATACCTATGAAACTATTAAGGGATTTTTTCCCCTTAAATTACACTGGGGAAGCAGTTCCTGTATGGTGTCCACTTTCTGGAGAATCCAGTCATCTGAAATGATTCCTTGCAAATCCACCATGGTTCATCCTTAGGTAGAAGTCCATTCAACTGCAGGCAGAGCTGGGCTGAGTTACTTTATAGGCATATATTTTCTTCTTCACTGCAAATTATCTGTTTGCCTCTGTGTATGGACAGGGCACTCAAATCAGCAAGATGAGTTATCACAGTCCTCAGTTCATTTACAGTAGTTAAGGTTGTCTCGTAGTCCTTGGGTATGTAAACAAGACAGGTTCCTTCTCAGGGGTTAGCTGTAATTATGCTGGTTTGTGTTGTTAGCTAAGTAGCTTAGATGAGATGGAAGAATTACTGCTGATGAGGTTCCCTACCCACAGATTTCTCTGCAAGTAAGAAGAGAAAACTGGATTGTTATCTGTGCTTTTGATTGATACAAATGACAACTGTAAATACATAACTTTTTTATTGTCAGTTCATCAGATTCTTAACCTGGGAAGTGCATACCTGTTTTTCTGCAAAAGTTTATTATTCTTTGACAAAATGTTTTTAAGAAAGAAAGGAATGCTGTTTGCTGGGCATTAATTCCCCCATGATCTTTTGAAAAGTTTGGCATTTTCAAACCTAATTATGAGCTGGTGGAAAGAAAACTGGTTTTAATAATGTCGTTTTGTACAAAAGCTCTATCCATGATTTGGTTTTCATTTGGAAATGGTATTTTAATGACATAAGTGCATCTGTAGAAACTAAAAAACAACCATACAGAAGCTGTACAGCAGTACTGGTTTTGAACTTTATCCTAGGTTACATGGGGTTGGAAGTGGATTATATAGACATCATTATTACAGTTACTTTGCAGAGCTAACCATGTATGGGTAACCATTAGACCACAGAGTGAGTCCCAAAATACAGAGACTGAATGGCCGAAAGATTAAACTTACATATACTAAGTTTAAGATGCCACTTCTCAGAATATTCCCTTTTCCCCAAGGTATGGTGATTTAGGAGTTGGTATATATATATATATATATATATATATATATATATATATATATATATAAATATATACGTTTGGTGAGTGTGGGGGTTCAGAGGGGCTTGTACCACATGTATAAAGAAATTTGAAGGAGAAGAGCAATTTTTTAACTCTCGTCCTGTGTTTTCAGTCCATTTTTTTAAAGTTTTCTGGGCACTCAGCATTTTGAGTACAGCCATTTCAACAAGGAGCCCATTCATGTCATCTGTTTTTCATAAACCCAGATTTGTAAATACTTATTTACACTTCATTAGTACACATCTGAGACCTATGAAGTGGAATGTTTCTAAGGGACATTTTATCAGGCAGGCAAGAGCAATAACAGAGGACACTGAGTTTGATATTGAATACAAATTAAAAAAAAAAATATTTGAAGATAAGGGTTGTGATAGAAAATAGGGATTTTGATAGAAAATATTGGAAGACTATATTGTAGATATTAAATTAAATGCCAAAAAAAAAAAAAAAAACTCAGATAAGCAGGCAAAGAATCCAAAAGGATAGCCAAACGTATAATGAAAAAACAGAAATCCAAACGTCTTGTAGCACACTTTAATACAATGCTTTAATAAAATTCCTCACTTTTGGCAGGTGAACTTGAGGGGACATGGCATATTCCAGTATGTGATTGAGTCTATCACAGCTATCACACATACAGGATATGCTCTTCCTTAGGTCATCTCACACACCCTGCATTACTCTTATTAACTTTGCTATGGCTGTGTTAGCACTAGTCTGTGCCTCTATGATGGCCATACACATATGGTGGGTTGCAGCTACTGATACACCATCCTCAGTGTGTGAACATCAAACATGCCTCCAGTGAGCAGTATTACCCCCTATGTGTAAGTCTTTTCCTGTGGAGGCTAGGTGCAGATTCTGACATGTGTCTATGGGGGGGGGGGGGGTACAACAATTCCTTGACTGCTACTTCCTCAGTAACCTGTACTCCCTGTGTGGTGTGTGTCACTTGAGTGCCTTCAGGCATAGAGGATGTGTCCATGATCTGTGTAGGGGATGTAGTAATCACATTGCCCATGTCCAACATACACACACTGTACCCCATTACTGTGTCAGCTCATCTCCACCACCATCACCATCATCAGAGGCTGCAAATCTACCAACATCAGGTAGTGGGAGTTCTAAAGTGCTGGTGTCAGATAAAGAATCACCTGTGAATACACCAAAGCACAATATCCTGTGTACATATGACTCAGCAGCAGAAGTGTACATGAAAGTGAGGTGTATGAATAGTAACATTAAAAAAATAATTACATACCTTGAGGAGATGGCCATGCAGGGGAAATCTCTAATGTTTCTGTATACTATACATCAGGCAGCTCTAATAAGTTAGATGGTAACTAAAGGATCAAGAGAAATTGCAGGCAATTTTCAAAGAAAGAAGCCTAGAAACAATGAACATCTCTTGCAGATACTCTTGTTGGCCATTCGGCCTCTGCCCCAATATCCAGCACTGCACTGTTGGACTATACAGAGGCGCCACTCCCTCTGACAGAGGCCAGAAACTGCTCTGTCTCTGTGAGAGATGGCTTAACTGATGGGCCAGCACCTATTGACCTACTTTTCAATGCCAGCTGGACAACTATTTGTTCAGTAGTATGGATAATATCAGTGCACCTGCAGTGTAGCATTATATAACTATAGTTCTGGCCATTAATGCCCAGCACCATATATTTCCAGGCATGGTCCCAGCAGGTTTAGTCGGCAGAATCCAGGCCAAAGCACTGTCAACCATGGAGATGGAGAGCCAAAAGTAACACTTCATTCTCCACATTGGAGATCTTTGGTTTCGATGTACACTTTCTAGAAGAGCCTGTAGTGTTTTTAAGCATTGATCTATAGGTAAAGAAAACATTGGTATTAGCATCGTGTTTGTGAGTGGTCCTTAAAACTCCTTACACCACCAGCAGTCTCTCCCTTGCCTTTATAGCATGCTGTTGATGTGTCTAACAGTCATATAACTCTAACCATAGTGTTAAGTAATGCCAGGCACATAGTTTTACTGAGTAAATGTCCCCCAAAGTACAAATCCTATAATGCTGCAACTCATAAAGGTACTACAGTTGTTTTCTCTTAAGATTAAAAGGACTTTTGCTAATGAGATAACAGCAATGTTTTTATTGAGACATAGCACAAGACTGTCCAGACTGTATTGAAGTGTACTTTGAGTATGTGCTGATGTGTGTTTTCCCATTATGCTTAATTCTTCAACCTAACAGCGGCCTTATTTTTGCAGATCTCCTCTAAAAACACATTTTAAAACCCTTAAAAGCATCGTCTAAGTTATTTCATAGTTTAGATAAATACAGCAGCAGTTAACATCAGCAAAACTCGACAAAGTAAACTTGTTAACAGTTGCACTTATGTTGTACAAGCTGAGGTTTATTTTGCCTTGACAGTTCCTTTCAGATTCACCTGTTGCAAGTCTTTAAGCTGCTTCTCTATGACATCTTCTGTAGTACTATGACTGTCAGTGCCTTCCTTCAAGGTTTTATTACACAAATTCTGCTGCCTGGGCATGATGATTATGCCAATTAAGGATCAACTCATTACTGTTTCTGAATCATTCATTTAGTGCACTAAGGCAGCTTGCTGAATCCTGCATTCCAATTATACTGAGTGCCATGCACACACCTGGGTCCCTGCAGGCAGCACTGCACATGCTCGGTCCACACTATGCCACTAGGGGTAGTTCCAAGAGCTCAAAATGTTAAGGCTTTGCCTTTCAGAATGTTGGTAATGCTGGATGTTGATTCAAGCTCCCTTCTCAGCTGTGTCTCATAATACCCTTGGTAAATTAAGAAGTGTGTTTGTTGTTCCTTTAAGTATGGTGTTTGTAAAATATCATAGCAATATAAATATTAGCTTCTTTTAATCATATTTGTACTTCACTCTCCTCTACCCTCTTGTCTCTGTTCTTTGTATTATGTGTATTTATATGTTTTTTTAATTTATTTTACTGCTATATGTGGCAGCATCTTTACCTGCACACATCCCTCAGGCAAGACCTGTTGGCCTCCCACAGGTGGTAACAACAATGGCACCACCACAAGACATACTTGCAACATCTGGGTTCCAGTCTGCCACAGTCGCATCTACATCTCATGCCCTGCACTGGATGCTGGGATTCTTGTACCCTCTTGTAGCAGTGCCAGTGGTGGTGACAGCTTTGTCATCCATTGGTAGTTCGTAGAAACTGTGGGGGAGATCATCAGCAAGAGGTTAGATGCTCACACTGGTCACATGGAAAAGCTTTTCTGGCAACTCATTGAGTTGTGTCTCTTTCCAGGACTGATTTTATAATATGAACTAGAACAAAGTGATGAGGGACCCTATGGTGGCACATAAGTTCCAACTGGGTGTCATCTGGCAGGGACATCCACTGCAGAATCCCTTCTTCTAATCCATGTTGGTGTGCCCCTACTTTTTGTGTCTGCAAACACCCTTGTTTGTTGTCCAATCCTCCCATCACCATTGTCTTCCTTCTATTTGCCTAATGTCTCTAACACCATTGTGCTCCTCCTTTTTCATTGTTACTACACTCCCTGTCCATCTTGTCTGGTTTTCTGTGTTTGTTTATGTGTTCCTGCTGCCTAGTCTAACCCTCTTACCTTCCTCTTTCTTCCCAAACTTACCTTCTTATCATTTATGAAAAAAGGTGACCTGATCCACAAAACAAAAAAAAGTGGTTTCTCCACTTGTGTCCTCCTCATTACTTAGGGATTCATCTTATTTTCTGCTCTCTACTTGGTTCCAATTGTGATCTCTTTCATATGCTCCAGTTTACATCCTTTAATTTGGTCCAAAAAATAGATGGACACACCTCAGTCATGACCCTTTCAGGCTTCTAAACCACATCTTCTTCTTGTTGCTGCTGTGCATGTGGGATCATGCTGGACATTATTGAGGTGCGTGCACAGCAAATAAGCATTACTACTGCTCATATTATCTTGGGGCTGCTCCAGAGTACTATGTGCTGTTCCTGCTGCCCTTGTTGCTGCTTTGATTAGCGTTTTATTGCTGCTTTGATTAGCGTTTTAATGAGCTCACCTGTATACACTGATTTCCATCACTATTCAATCTTAATGCATTTCAGGGTGTGTTACATGTGCACGCAGTAAACACAGAACAATTAGCTGTGATCACAGCTATACTCTTTCTGAATCTCAGGGGCCCGGGCATATGTTTATGAGATGTAAAAGAAAAAAGAATTTTCAAAAAGGAACAGAAAACAATGAAAATAATATGAATATATAAGGTAAGCAATTACAATGCTTTATATAGTGAATATAAACAAGAAAAGAAAAAGAAGTCAGTGTTAGAAGAAGAGAAAGAATAGTTTGTTATCTACTGTGGGGCAATGATCAAACACAGAGAAAGACCATATTGTAAATACTATAAAATAATTTACGTAAGTGCACCATTACAATGGGTACAGAGGAGAATGATTCAAGAATATAAATGTTTTTCTGTGCTGTATATGGTATAACTTGTGAATATGATGGCTTGTAACTGAAATGGGCCTACGTATTTACTTGAAATTGTATTTTTTTTGTTTATTTAGTAAAAAAAACTGCAAACAAGAAAACATTTTGGAAAGGGAAATGCTAAGGAAATATTAGCATTTTCTTGATTCATTTGACATACATTTCTGTGGATAATTAGAAATGGGGAACAAACAGTGTGATAAAAGAAATATTATTTTTTTATAGACTTGAGAGTTAATAAAGGGGAAAATCTGAAGTAATGGGATGATATGTAGTATTTTATGGACATAAGGGTTACTAAAAGGAAAATGCTTTGCTTCAAATGAATATTATTATTTTAAGGAAAGTGGGGTTTTTTGGAACAATTTAGATATAAATAACTTTTTAGTGAACAACTAGCAAAAATGATGTAAACTAGCTAAAAAAATTATTCAATATTATTGGGGCTACTTATTTAAGTTTAAGGAATTTTCAGATACAGTATATAGAGTTCTCATGTTTTCTTACCATAAGGGTAGGAGTATTAAGGATATATTAGTACACACTGGGTTTTCTATGCCTGATTGTAGGATAATATAAGCCCTAACTTAGTAGGTACTTTTTCCTGTGGTAGGTGTATTACATGCCATTATGTTAGTAGGATATTTGAATATATTAATAGAGTGGATTTTAAGGCAAATGCTATGTTTTCCTGTAATACAGAAGGTGTTATTTATGCACTTAAATTCCCTTGTGGCATGTTTTATACAGGTGAGAGAAAGAGGGCTTTCAAGCTAAGAGTTCAGGAACATATCAGGGATATTAAAAATGGCAAGCATAAGAGCCCTCTTGACATGCATTTTAAGGAATATCACAATGGGAATCCAGAGGGTCTGCAAAGTACAGTTTTAGAGCATATTTATTTTAATAAATATGGTTCCAACTTCAAGAAAAAAATATTATCCAAAGAAACGCTGTTTATATTAAAATATGGTACATTGATCTCTGGTGGCATTAATGCAGAGTGCAAGTGGAAAGTTTTAATTTAAATTTCATGTGATTGTTAATTGTTAATTGTTTAACTGATTTTATTATTTAAACCTGTACATCAGGCTATGTTTTGTATTCTCCTTTGAAAGCTATTGCCGAGGCACTACAGTTTCATAGTTTCATAGTATAGTACTAGGCTATCTGCCCTGGGGCATTTGTAAGCCTAGCCATAATGATGTGGCTCTTGCCACCCCATGAAATGGTACAACAATGTACAGAATAAATCTAGAATACTATGCCTCTGTCTAGTAGTGACACAGTGAAGGTCCCCTTATATAATAGAATTAGTTTACTGTGCCCCTGTCTAGCAGTGACACAGATGTGACCCCTGGGGTAAACTTACAATCTCCCATCCACTCATCAAGATTTCTCTTGAAGAGAGTCAGTAAGGGGCTCTGCCTAATACGAACTGGGATCCTGTTCCAAAGCATGGGAAGCCTCTGGGTTATGAATCTATCCCTCCAGCATGTCCTATTCATACTTGTGCCGAGGTTTAAGTCTTTAGCTCTCGTGGTCCTGATGGATTTGGATTTTTTGAGGTGGAGCATGTCCATCAGATCCTGATTGGACATGGCCTTGTACGTCAGGCAGAGATCACCTCTGAGCAGGCGGTATGCTACTGAATAGAGCTGAAGTTTCTTTAGTCTGGCAGAATAAGACATATGTTGGAGACCCTTGATCCTTTTGGTGAGGTACTTTTGTGGTCTCTCCAGCTGTTGCAAGTGCTGGGTGAGGTACATATCAAATGGGGCATTGTACTCAATCATGGGTCTGATGAGGGAGGAATATAGGGGTACAATGACATCCTTGGATCTGGATGTGAAACCCTTCATGATGAGGTGTGCAAGGTAGAATGTTTTTCTAACCACTTTGGCAACGTGGGTGTCAAATGAGAGGTCGCTGTCTACTTGGGTCCCTAGGTCTCTGATTACTTTTTCCGTACTCAGTGGGTTGCTGTCTATGTGATAATTTGTGGGTACTTTGTTTTTCCAAAGGGATGACTATACATTTTTTGGCATTTAGTTTAAGGCCGTGACTACGGCACCAGTTGTCCGTTTCAGTGAGGCCTTTTTGTAGGATGTGTGTATCTGGTGGTGTATTGACTATGGCGCCTAGTTTGCAGTCATCTGCGAACTTTGTCAGCCACAGCCCTCCCATGTTTGCTTTAACATCTGAGAAATAAATGCCGAACAAGAGGGGTCCCAGGACAGATCCCTGTGGGACACCACTTGTGACTGGCTTTGAGTCTGACATTGCTCCAGCGATTTTAACTTTATGGGTTCTGTCCTTTAGCCAGTTTGCAACCCATCTAGTGACATAAGGGTTTACTTTTAAGCTGTTTAGCTTATCTATGATGCCTAAGTGGGGTATTGTGTCGAAGGCCTTAGCCAAGTCCAGGTATGCTGTATAGACTGCTTTGCCCTCATCAATGGCTCTAGTGACTGTTTCGAAAAAGTCAACCAGGTTTAAAAGGCAGTATCTGCCCTTTACAAAGCCGAACTGGGTGGGGTCAAGCATCTGTAGGTCACCTATGTCTCCGTTTATGAGTTCCATAATGATTCTTTCCATAGCTTTGCAGACCAGGCTAGTCAAGCTTATGGGGCGGTAGTTTCCAGGGTCTGTAGAGGCACCCCCCTTGTGGAGTGGGACCACTGTTGCTGTACGCCAGTGTTCAGGTACATATCCTGAAGTAAGGCTAAGGTTAAATAGCATTTTTATGTGTGGGTTTAGCTCCTCTTGGGGTTCACGTAACACGCACCCCGGGATACCGTCAGGTCCCATTGATGCTGTGTTTTTTGCTTTGTTTAGGGCGGTTCTCACTTGGACATCTGAGATGACAGGGAGATTACATTCAGCTGGGATAAGTATTTCTTCTTTTGGGGGTGAAGGAGGCGAGAAATTTGCACTGAACCTGTCAGCCAGAATGTTAGCAATATCTGTGGGTTCAGTGTATTTTTTGTTGTTGTGAACCAACTCTGAGCATATCTGAGGGTTTCCGCCCAGGTTTCTAACATAGCTGAAGAAGGCTTTGTGGTTATCTTTAGTGTCCTTAGTGATTTTTCTCTCAAAGTTTGCCTTGGATGTTTTTATGAGAGAATGTAGTTTTCTGCTAATGTTGATCAGAGATGTCTTCCCTTCATGGGATTTCGCTCTGACGTGCAGTAGCTTCCTTCTTTTGTTATACAATTTGTTTATGGCTGAGGTCCACCAGACAGGACGCTTACATTTGGTGGAGAGGGACTTGGATTTGTTTGGGATTGCATGATCCATGTATTCTTGGAGATGTCCATAGAAAGCATTTGTGAAGGATTCGGCATTGTGGGATGTGAATGATTCTGGCACAGTGGGCTTAAAGGATACCATCTCAGTCTTAAGAAGAGTGAAGTCTGCTTTTGAGAAGTTTTTCACTGTGGTCTTTTGTGCTGGTGGTGGAGGTGGGATATGTATATCCAGGGTGATTAGTTTGTGGTCAGATCTCACTAGTGAGGGGTATACTTCTGGTGTGGAGCATTTTGTCCCCATGTTTGTGATGATCAGGTCTAGTAAATTATCTCCCCTAGTGGGAGAGGTGACTAGTTGTTCCAGTGCATTTGAATTTATGAATTCCAGGAACCTTTGGGCTAGGGTATTAGGGCTAGAATAATGTACCCAATCTATGTTTGGGTAGTTGAAGTCTCCCAGTATGATGGTATTTTGTGATACATTCATATCCTCCAATGTCTTCAGGAAGGCTGAGTGGGGTTCTTGAGATTGGGAGGGTGGTCTGTAACATGCTACCAGTTGTATAGCAGTTTTGCCTATGGTTAGTTGCACCTGTATGGTCTCTGATGCTTCATGTGTTGCTACTAACCTGGAGGTGTGGGTGTCCTTTATGAATATGGACACTCCCCCTCCTTTGTGGTTCGACCTGGGTTTTGGGGCGAAAAGCATGATCTGAGGTATAGCCTGGTAGTGCTGGGGTGCTCTCAGGAGCCTTGAACCAGGTTTCAGTTACTGCACAGACGTCGATGTTCTCCATGCTGAGGAGTGCATCAAGTGCCTGCATCTTGAGATTTAGACTTCTGGCATTGAGCAGCATTACCCTTAGTTTTTTTTTATTTTTGTTTTCTAAGGAGGTGGGTTTGTCTTTTGAGCCTTGCCTAAAAAAGGCACTATGGGGGTGGCAAGAGCCTTAGCCAATATCTGGAAGCCCAGTGGTGACAGGTGTAAGCCATCCCTTGCGAAGCAGCGTGGCTTGTCCAACATATCATCCCAGGCAGACAGACATTGGATCCCCTTAGAATGACACCAGTACTTGAGCCAATTGTTAAAGCTGATCATCTTGTCTTTGTATTGTGGTATCATTCTTGGTGAGGGCAAGATGCTGCTCAGGGTCAGGGTCCTACCAGCCTGGGCTACATAATTGGAGAGCTCCTCTATGTATCTTTTCATGTAGTCCAGGGAGGTACGTCTCAGGTCATTCACACCAGCATGGACAATGACGGAGTCATATTTGTAATTGCTTTGGAGTGATCTGAGTGCGTGTGTTATGTGGCGGATCCTAGTTCCCGATAGACAGCTCACAGTCACCGTCTCCTTGTTCAGCCTGGTCAGTGGGACATCAGTGTGTCTGACTATGGAGTCACCTATTACTAGTGTATCAGGCAAGGTGTTTGGCCTTAAGGGCTGTGATTGGTCGACACACTGATTTATTGAAGTATGTGTTGCATGTGTTTTGTTTTGAGGTGGTGGATTTTTGGATGTCTGCTTTGGGAGCCTCTGTTGTTTTGGTAAGTTTTTATTAGAGCCTCCAGTATGTCTTTGTGTTTTTATGTGTTTGGTTTGCAGTTGTGGTAGGTCTATGTGGGACTGGGATTGTTGTGTGTGTGGTTGCCATCTCCTCCTGTCTTGTCATGCCAGCCCTGAGTTGAGAGAGTTCAGCCTCCAGTTTGGCTATATAGTTGCATCTCTCACATGTATTTGTGTTTGTTGGGAGGAGGAGAGGGTTGTCTGTGTACATGAGACAATTGTAGCATTGTCTCAAGATGCCCAGATTGACCAGCTGAACTGGAGACGACGCCAGTAATCTACCACTCGACATGCTAGAACAGTAAAAGGGAGTGGTATACCTTTAAGGGAAGTGGGTATTCACAGGGGTGGTAAGTAGATGTAGTGCTTTACTTAGTACGAGAGTGCTTACTTAGTAGAGAAGTATTGAGAACAAGTGCTAGGCTTATAATACTGTGAGTAGTCTAGTTATACTAAGAGTAGAGCTTCCTTAAGGGAAAATTTGAAGAACAGACTTGGCGGAGCCAGAAAAAGTTTAACCTTGTTTAACCGGTGCTGCGCTATCGTCTGACCGCATAAAGCCGCAAAGCGGATTTTAAACAGTGAACTACAAAAGAGCTGGAAATGGTCCCAAACAACCAATTACTACAGCTTCTTGTGCTGAGGTCACTTCCCCCAAGGACAGGTAGGCTGCTCAAGGCTCCCCACTCCCACTGGTGAGCAAAGAAACTTCCTTCTATCCAAGTAAGGTAATGGACAACACAGGAACTGCACCACAGCCCAGAATACAGCAATGCCTGTAAACTGGTCTAAACTAGTCGAGGAAGGCGGGAAAACAAGGATTATTTTTTTTTTTTGTTTTTGGTAGAAACACACAGAAAATGCAGAAACAGTGATAAATTAGTTACACAGGCTAGCACACTTTAGTGGGCAGCCTCCACAGTTAAATTAAACAAACAAACAAGCAAACTTTCGATCAAATTCAACTAAAATGTAACTTTAAGTGCAGATTTTAAAATAATGCAGCAATCAGTTAAAAAACAGTTCAGGCTAGTTCAAGGTAAGCTACAGAAGCTATTTCAAGTGAAAAAAAGCAAAGATACTTAAATCCAAAAGGTAGTCGCTTTTCTGAGTTCCCTGCTGCTAGGACCACTCTGTAAACCCACGTGGAGCTTGTCTGAGCAGTATTTAGTTTTTATTAAATTATTGGATTAGTGTTTGAATCCTGGTCATTTTTCCTGTTGTCTACAATAAATAGCTTTTTAGTTTGTTTTCTTCACTCTTTAAAATGAAAGTTTCCAGTGAATTTTATTTATAATATGAAAGCTATAATTAATAAAGACCATTGCCTTTTTTATTTTAATGAGATTTATTGCTTTCCACATTTTCAACATATTTCAATATTATCACTATAAGCAGAACTCATAAACTTTATACACGGTATTAACTGTATAGTTTTTTAAACCTAATTTCTTTTGGATCATTTCATAAGACAGTCTTCCTCATTACCCCTCCATATAACTTTTATTTCACCTTTTCCAGTTTCATTCCCTACTGTAATCCAAGCCAGAAGGCTAAAAAGAAGAAACCAGCAAAACTTTTAAAGATTTATTTCATTAGCGCTTTCATTCACAAAATATGTGAACTTCTATTGTTCATATATGTTTTTTTAATATAGACTCCCATTGAAGGGTTTGTTTTTTACAGTTGATTGTGGCTGTTTTTTATACATGGTTTTGTGTGGATTTATAAATTGACATATATATCTTTAAAACTTATGAAGGCTCAGACGAAAGGATGTGATGTTATTGTACTAGTTTTATTTAAATTTTAATGAAACAATTATTCTTTGTCTGAAGAAGTTCACATATTTTATGAATGAAAGTGCTAATGAAATAAATCTTTAAAAGTTCTACTGGTTTCTTCTTTTCAGCCATATGGCTTGGATTACAGTTCTGCAGTTTGTTCTGCTTCTTAGTTTTTTCAGTTTCCTTCCCTCTTTATTGCGTCATTCCCACTTAGTTTTCGACTCTTTTTCCCAACTTCTTATATTCACTTTATTGTAACTTCTTTTGTTTCCGTTATCTACATATTTTTCTTTATATAATCTCTCAGTTTATTATCACTACTATTTTCTTTTCCCCAGTTTCCACTTCATCTATTCCTTCTTTGTTGTACTTCTCATCTCTTCTTCCAGTTCTTACATCTTCTGTCTGTCCATTCTCTGTTCCCTAGACCCAACTAATTGATCCATGTTTTTGCACAATCTTTTGTGTATTCTACTGTGTTTCCTTCTTTCTACATGTTTATTAACTCATAAATTCACCCACATCTAGCTGTAACTCAAAAAGTTCTTCATTAGCCATTTTATACATGTGTTCTCAACCACAAATTGACAGAATTGCAATAAATCTGAAATCTTCCTCTGAAATATCTCACTACAGATTTTGCTACCATTTCCCATATCTTTTAGATTGTGTCACATGCTCACTGCATTTGTAATTGGTCTGCATTTACCATAGCACACCACCGCTAACACGGTGTCTGATCTCATCCCTCTTTCTATAACCTTACCAGAGTTCTGTATTATTTGTGCACTAATCTGGAATAAACATCTCCATATGGATGCATCCTATTTGGGAATCTCATCATTTTCAGAACTTTTTCCCAGAGACAGTCATCCTCACCCTCCCTGGATTCTTTTATCCATACATTCCTCAATATCTTCATTGCCTGCGCTGCTTTTTCCTCCCAAACAGTTATATATCTTCCTTATCCTATCTTTATGTGTCTTTTCCAGCCTCTTAATAGTTTCCCCATTTTCTGTGTCTCCGTCCTTTATATTTCCCTTTAACTTTAATCCTAATGCCTCACTTCCAATTCTGGTCTGCATCTTCTCCAAGAATTTTTGAAATGAGTTCTCTGTGAGATGAACAATATAATCATCCCCCTCATCTGCTCCATATTTTTGCCAAATTTCTTAAAATGAGGCCCAATTATTACCTATTTTCCTTTCAAGTCCTTCAGTGCAGTAATGCCTGTCTTTTCCCACTCCCCTGGCTTTCTTTCTATTTTGTCTGGTTCCCCTCCTAGATTGTGTCTAATCATCCTGCCATCCATATCTATTTTACATTTGTTTGCTTATTCTGAGAAAACTCTTCACTGCCTTATCTGTCCCATGTTCAATTTCTTGGCACATACTTGTATATTTACTTTTCTAATTCTCTTTACACAAAATCCATTCCCCTCCTTTCAATTCTATCCCCCTTAGAATTTGAGATAGATTTATCTGTTACATACCTTATAAAATCCAATGCTCCCCATCCTATTAATTTTCTATCTGCTTGCAATCTGTCCTTTGGTATGTAACCTCTTATCCCTCGCCACATAAACCTGTCATATACTTGATGAACCGCCTCTATTAATTTCTCTTGTGATTCTATTTGGATATGTCTCCCCATATAAATTACATCTGGTAAAGTTGTGCACCTCAATAGACTAATCCTTCCCCACAATGTATTAACACCCCCCACCAACTATTTGAAAGTATGCCTATCCTTCTCCACTGGTCCCCCTTACATCCTCTTCCTGACCTGTTCTACTTCTTGGAAAACCTTCAAGCCCAAGTATTTTTCTCTCTCTCTTGTGTTTCTTTCAATTCCACTACCTGTCTCCTTATTCCCTTCCTTCTCTTATTACTACTGACTTTTCTGAATAATATTCTAAACTTGCTTCATATCTAAATGCTTTGAGAACTTCCAAACTATGTGGAAGTTGTTATTCCACATCATCTGTAGCCAACCACCCTGAAAGCACCATCCTTTCACCTATTTCACCACCTCACTCTTAACGTATCTCTTAACACTATTCCCCTGCCTCTTCTACCTCTTCCCTTCCTCTATCTCCAACCACTCTTAATTCTTACAGTCTCAAAACAACCTATCTATCTAGTCTGTCACCTATAGTCTACCTCCCCTATATCTCCTATACAACTACATCCTACCCAATTTAAATAAGCATCTGCCTAGCTACTAACTCATTTTGCTCTAAGCAGCTTAAATAATATTGTAACTAGCCACATTTTCTTCTGCTAATTGTTTAAAACCTTGTTTGTAACAACTCACATACTTGTCTGCCAGTTGTTAATACTCTGTATAATTGAATTGCCTGAGGAGCTTTTTTTTTTCTACAGGTCTCTGCTTGTAAGATCCTATAGCTGATTGTTACTACTATGTTACTAAAATGTAATAAATTGTTTTCTAGTCCTGAGGAGATTTTCTTCCCGGGTGTCTGCTTAAAATGAGCCAAAAGCTCAGCCAGACTAACCCGGTTAACAAATGTAAAATAAATAAATAAATAAATAAATCTAATGTTGCAATACAGTAATCTGCAAACAAGAATATATAGCTTTTATTAACCCTGTCTGCATGTTCAGCCAACCTTCAACCTCAAATATCAACTCTGATAATATAGCAACTTTATTTAATAAATAGAAACTATCTTAGCCCTTGCAAATTCTCAAAATATCTCCAACAACTCTGTCCCTGTAGATCCCCAGCACAGCAGCACTTCCCAAAATAACTCCAACCAATTTATATTGCAACCTGTGTCTGTAGATACCATAAAAAACTACTGCAAAAACTGAAACCAGCCACTCTAGCCACAGACAGGCTCCCAGCTGACTTTCTGCAAATCACAGCAGAAGGAATAGCATACCCAATAGCAATATTAATTAAAAGATCAATATCTGAGGCTTAGTACCTGCTCTCTGGAAGTATACCTTTACACAAAGGAGGTAATTCCACCAAATTTACAAATTATTGTCCAATTGCCATCCTGTCACCCTTATCTTAAATCCTAGAGAAAGTCATCCATACCATCTCATGGACTACCTTCACACACATAAAATATTATCAAACACCCAATACAGTTTCCACCCCTGTCACAGCACCACCACAGCCCTAATGTCCTTTACTAATATAATGAACCACTATAGACAATATAATTCATCAACATGCCTTCCTCCATAAACCTTAGTAGCTCTTCTATCACCTGGTTCCAAAGATATCTATCAGGATGTCAGCAGGCTCTACAGTGGTGACACCACCTCTCCACTCTTCTCTCAGTTGCCTTAGGGGTCCCACAAGGTTCTACCCTTGGGCCTCTACTTTTCTCCCTACACACCAGTCAACTCCACACCTCCACTCTTCATGCCTCTGTGATACAATATGCTGATAACTCAACTCTAATATGCACAGCCTCCTCCCTACATGATCTCCACACCATAACCCAAGATTCATTTTTATCTGTAGAAACATGGTTCACAATTCCCATCTCATTCTAAACCCCAGTAAAACTAAGCTCCTTATTTTCTATTGTGCAAGACCCCCCCCTCTTCTCACATAACTTTTAATACAGAGTTCAAAAACAAAACTCTTATCACCCCAATAACACACACTAAACTACTATGCATCAAAACTGACAATAATCTAAAATTCGATACTCATATTGCTCAAACCATTAAGAAGGTTCACAAGAGGCTAGGTCTTCTTTACAGAAACAAACAATTTTTAACTAGCACCACAAAAGCTACCATTGCCCACACACACCTCCTGCCAACTCTTCTATATGCCTCCCCAGTATTAACCATCCTCCATAAAACTGATCTTACTAAACTGGAATCCTGTTACAATAAAATTGCCAAATTTGCCACTGATGCCACACACAGGTCACATCATTGTACAGCTCTTAAACAACTAAAATGGCTAGAACTTCCTCAACTGCTATACTATAGACAATTAACCTTTGCCCACAAAATCCTGCATCAACTGGATAAAATCCCTGCTCTCCAAAATCTCATACAACCATACACCACTTCTAGAGCCCTCTGTTCCAGTAATAAACTCCTTTTAGAAACCATCAAAGCTAACAACTCAGCTAGGGAATCTCTCTTCTTAAACATCATTCCTAAAATATGGAATAAACTGCCAAACTCTATTACCTCTAACTGCTCCCCAGTACAATTTAAAAAGCTCCTAACTACTCACTTAGCAGACACCTGGCTCTGTTCTTGCAAGTCTCCTGGATAACTCTAACCTCTTTATATTTAACTACATCTTGCACTTTGGATAATATCTTACTCCTATCTATGCACTCATTTCTACTGTAACTTCCTTTACTTCATTTTTAAATGTATATACGTTTGTGTCATATGTTGTGTTAAAGTAATTTCTGAAGAACTGTATTGCTCAACACTGTACTATTGCTGATTGTGAATGCTACTGGAATTTTCCTGTATTATTGTAACTGTTACAATGTTTATAGTTCATATTGCTGGAGCTTTTCTCCCCTAGCCTCTGCTGAAAAAGGACCTGTGTCGTCGGCCTTTCCCAGTAAACAAATGAAAAATAAAATAAACAAACAAACAAACAAATAAATAAATAAATAAAGCAACAAATGTTTCTCCACTTCTTTAATTTACTACACTAAGCAATCAATTGACATTAACAATAATCCTGGTGACAGGGGGTATCTCTATTGGGTATCTCTCCCCATTTCTATTTTGTCTGGCAATCTCCTATTTATAAATAATGTCATCCAGGGACCCTGTATAAATCATCTATTCTCTGAATCCATTATCTATTCTCCACTACCTGCTGTGTTATCTTAGGCATAAATTTCCAGGATGTATGGGATACAAAACTTTTGTGTTTCCTTCAGAATTATATCTGTCTTCCCTTTGCCATCCCTTCTAGCCCCAGCACAGAAAATTTAGTAATGCTCACCAATGGTATGTCTAGGACCACCCTTTTATAAACCTACCTATTTTTCTCCAGTTATTCCTAATGTTATGTTTTCTAAAATCTCTGTTGAAATTCTTGCAAAGAGATTGACTTTCACATTACACTGTGATATTAGTCTATAATTCTGCTCATCTTCCAAGCTGCCTTCCTGTTTGTATAACATCATAACAATGGCCTTCTCCATCATTCCTGTTATCTGCCTCCCTTTTAATAGCACATTAAATACTTTTACTAAAGTATCTCTTACTAACAACCCTACCCTCTTATAGAAGACCGTCAGGAAGCCATACGGTCGAGTCACCCTTAAATGTCTTAGGTCTTAGATGTTATAGTCTCAGTTACCTCCCTTTTTCTGTCCATTTATTTAATCATTCCCACTTTCCTTATTCAATATGTCCTCCTTCTAGACTCTGAACCTTCTTCCCACATAATCGTAGTGGTGCACAAGTCTGCATAATACTTTCATAAACTGTTCCTTATTCCAGGACTATCATTTGCTATCTGACCTTCCTTTAAATGTATCCCCTATTCAAGCATTCTTCCCACTTCCCACTCCTTCTGTTTGTTTAGCTCTAAGATGTCTTTCACCATCTGCTGCATCTATTCTTCATGTTCTAGCTTTTTTCACTTGCCAGCATTCCACCTCCATCCTCTTGTATAATTGGCCCCTCCCTCCCAGACCATAGTACTTACATTGTCAGATAGGGTCTATGTTGAATGTTCGAACATCCAAAATGTCGAACATTACATAGTCGAGACCAAATGTTCAACATCTGAATGTTCAAACATAAAAAAAAAAAAGAAAACACAGAAAAAAACAGTGTAGGCAGGGAGGCAAGCCCCCCTGCACCCCCTACACCCCCCTACTTAAATATACCAACTCCAAGATGCACTTCAGTGCAGAAAAGGGAAATTATCCCTATCTGCACCATACGGTGCCATTGAAAGTCTATCTTCGAGCACTCAAAATTTCGAACGTTTGGTCTCAACCATGTAAAGTTTGAAATTTTGAGCATTCGAAGATTTGACAGGTACCTGTCAGATATACCTCTCTCTCTACAATGTTCTTCTGCTATTTCTCCCATTGTAACCTTTTTTTAGCAAAAGACTTTATAGTCTATGTGCCTGTTTACTATCATTCGTCAAAAGTGTAAAACCACTTTCACTTGGTTTTAGGTTTTGCCATGCGTCCAATGTTTTCAAATTTTCCATGCCAACTTCTAACACTTGCCCTTTTTATTATGGACCTCTGTTTTCCTATACAGTCTGTCTGTTTGTGGGCTGAGAATTAAACTGAAATTTCCATCAGTAATCAGAATGTGATTTCCTGCTGTCATTTTTTCAACACCTTGTAACCATATTAGTAAACAGATTCTACATCTTCTAAATTTGGATCATAAAAGGGACTTAATACTATCTCACATACCTGTCTGTATGATTTTTTATGATCCATTTACTTTCTTGATCCTTATTTTCTTTTTTGTCATTCTTCATCTACTCAACAAATTTACAATCCCTCCATTTTCCTTTTACACAGTTCCAGCACATCCACCCATATCATTTCTTATCTATCATTTTCAGTTCATGCATGAATGAAAAATATCGACGTCTTACTTCATAAAAATTCTAAAATAATCTCTCCCTTTTGATTGGATGATTGATTCCTCCTGCATTCCATGTCCCTATCATCATACTCCCCCCTTTCTTAGTACCCCCATGCTGCTCCACTGGAGCAAGGCCTTTGTGGCCCTTGGGATGTCTCTTTAGACCTACACCCCCCGACCTCCCACAGCAAGGCATGCTGGTCATCCATACCTGTCTCCTCTGTGATAGCTGCATATTCTCTCCCTCTCTCTCTCTCTCCAGTACGTGACCTAACATTTTGACGTAACCTCTCATCATTTGAACAAGTGCAATTATCCTTCTTTCTCCTTTCACTAACACAGTGGAGTATTCCTAAATCCATCCCCTTCCTTACCCTGCAGTGCATTTTTATACTAATGATTTTTTTTCCCAAACAATATTGAGACCAGATGCAGGTAAAACGCATACATATTGTTATTTTGGTACTAGTTTTAATCATTTTAAGCAGTTTTCACAGTTCCTCCAGTGACACATCATCCCATATCATTATTGACACATTTATTTAGATTGATTCCTTCCTCATTCACTGCTCTGTGTGCTCATTCTTCATAAAACCATTTGTATTACAGACATGTAAATTTACTCATTCTGTTATGCTGTTACATCAATCTGCTGTGGTCATAATAACAACTCTGGTATCCTTTCTTCTCAGTCAGTGAACTGTGACCCCACTCCACTGTCTCTTCTTTTAACCCCCTCATAATATAGTATTTCTTGTTTAAGTTTCCTGCTCCCAAACTGTTTTTAAGAGGGGTTATATCACATATGTATGTGTATAAAAGAGAGCTATAATAAGCATCCGTCTTTTTTGAGAAATATACTTTGCATACCTTTATATTATGATAGATTATCTCCACAAATCTTTTTTTTGAAGTTCTGCAGTCATTTTTGCTCTTTTCTCTTTTATCATAAAGTTACTTATTTATTTAAATTCTACCCAATTTTAAGTCCAACATTGTTCTTACTGAAAACTTTTAAGGCATTTGTTTATTAATGATTTATGCAGTTATTGTAACTCCATATTTCCCTCATTTTGTTCATTATATTGCATAGATATGTCAAGGCAAAGATTTTTATTTCTCCTTTTTCTCACATACCTGTCTAGCATATCTCAGATGTTCCTGTCAGCTGAGTATCATATCTGGATGCAGGTATACAATCAGGAGAAGATAAAGAAAAAAGAAAGGAAAAGAACAGGGAAGAGAAAAAAAAGAGACAACCCCCCACCCCCCCAGACAGACAGACAAGCAAAACACAGATAAATGCAGTGTTTTAGATAAGTCATAGCACCATCTTCCTTTTTTCCAAGTTTTCATAATTTAGCTAATTACTTTAGCCACTGTTATGCCTTTCCTTCTTATTTGGTATCCAATGCAAAGATCTCTTGATCCAGCAGGTCATAACCCCTTCTGACTAATGCTGTCTTTGGCTTTCTTTCTCTCTTTCATTTCCATCCTCCTAACACTATACACTGTGCCTGTACCTTGTTCGTGGATAGAAACATTCCTCTTCATCACTGTTCTTCTCATTTAATTCCACCACCAAGTCATATCTCTTCTCTTCTGCCTTTCAGGGGGATGCTTCTCTTTCCTCAGTTGTACAGTCATCTTCCACCCATTATTTTTCATTTGCTGCATTAATTCTCATATTGCCTGTTGTGCCTTTCTTCCTCTCTACTCAGAGAGGCCATTCTCTGTTCCCTTCAGTCTTTTAATATTGTTGACTTTGGGTCTGTCATTGTTTGTTCTAAGCTTCTTTTCTGTTCCATTCTTTTATCGTGATTCAGTTTGTTTATCTCCATTTCTTCTACTATATTTGGGGGTTGCTCTCCAATTGTATTTGCATTGGATTATCTCCTTTCACAGATCATCACCTGACTTTCCCATGCAGTACACTCTAGGAAGTGGATATACAATGCATTCCTGAAATAATAACACCCTGTACCTTGATAAACAACTCCAGAGAAAGGGATGGCAGAAATGTTGTTCTGGAACATAGGCTTACTTCACAAGAAAGAAACATTACATAATTTTACTAAAGTTGCAGATTCTTATATTTTTTTTTAATTCAGTGCAGCTAATAGGTGTAAAATGACAGGAGATTATCGATCCAATATGGCAGTTTTGTCTTCTTTTAAGAATGAACCTAACATATTCATTATTTAATGATATAAGTTTTACATGTCCCACCACCTCCTCCACTCCCATATATATTGCAATCTTATTGCAATGCTATCAGTCCTGAGTTGTGCAAGAGCTGTATAGATATATACATATACAGATATACAATTTGTAGATTTAACAGAAGTGCCTATGAAAGACTGAAGAGATAAACAAATGTCCAGCTCAGCATTAAAATGTCATTAATTTATTTGTTTACTTTCTGATCACCCACTTAATACATTTCAAAACATGGATATCAGTAAGAGAAATCAGTCCTGGCCACACCAGCAGTCCATTATAGGATGGGCAACAGACCCACTCAGTCACTCAATGTATGAACTCCTATGGAAAATTTCAATAACAGAAATATATATAATATTTATTTTTCTTATAAGAGGAGTAAGTGTTTGAATGATATATTTGCACAGACTTACTTTAAAAAGAGAGAATAAAATAAAGGAGATGCCCATTATGTATGGGACTTCTCCTTGTGGTTCATTCAATGTATATGGATTTGTGACAAATATGATAAATTGTATTAACAGTTAACATATTTTTTTAAATGGTTGTTATACAGGTAATATTAGTACAATCGTTTATTTGATAACATTTGCCATTTTTGCCTGGTTTACAGAGAACAGACACAAAAGTAAAAAAAAAACATATTTGGTGATATTAAAAACAAGAGAGTCGGGGGGGGTATGGCTAGGATGCTAACAGGACAGAAGCTAAAGTCTCCTGCTCTGCTATTTTTATTTATTTCTGAAGGAAAATATGTTAATTTTAAACTATCTTATTACTTTTCATAGGTTCATAGGTTCATACTAGGCTATCTGCCCTAGGGCATTTATAAACCTAGCCAGAGTATGTTTGGCTTTCGCCACCCATTTTAATTAATTTTGCTATGCCCTTTTTAGAGGTTAGTATACAGTGCCTCTGTCTAACAGTGACAAAGAAGTGATACCCGGGGTAAACCTACGATCTCCCATCCACTCATTAAGATTCCTCTTGAAGAGAGTCAATGAGGGACTCTGCCTAACCTGGACTGGGATTTTATTCCAGAGTGAAGGGAGCCTCTGGGTTATGAATCTGTCCCTCCAGCATGTCCTATTTATTTCAGTGCTGAGGTTCAAGTCTCTCGAGTGTGTAGCTCGATGGGATTTGGATTTTTTGAGGTGCAGCATGTCCCTTAATTCCGGGTTGGACATGGCTTTATACGTCAGGCACAGGTTGCCTCTGAGCAGGCGGTATGCCACTGAGTAGAGCTGGAGTTTCTTTAACCGGGCAGCATATGGCATCTGTTTGAGCCCTTTGATCCTCTTGGTGAGGTACTTTTGGGGTCTTTCCAGTTGCTGCAGGTGTTTGGTAAGGTACATCCCAAAAGGGGCATTGTACTCGATTATGGGCCTGATGAGGGATGAGTAAAGAGGCACGATGACCTCCCCTAATCTAGATGTGAATCCCTTCATGATTAGGTGGGCTATATAAAATGTTTTTCTAACCACTTTGGCCATGTGGTTGTCAAATGAGAGATTGCTATCAACTTGGGTCCCCAGGTCCCTAATTACTTCTTCTGTACTTAATGGATTACCACCTATGTGGTAATTTGTGGGCACTTTGTTTTTGCCAAAGGGGATGATTATACACTTTTTGGCGTTTAGCTTGAGGCCATGGCTCTGGCACCAGTTGTCTGTTTCTATGAGGCCCTTTTGGAGGATGCTTGTATCGGCTGGAGAGTCGATTATGGCGCCCAGTTTGCAGTCATCTGCGAACTTGGTCAGCCGCAGTCCTTCTGTGTTGGCCTGTACCTCCGAGAAATATATACCGAATAAGAGAGGTCCCAGGACTGAGCCTTGTGGGACGCCACTTGTAAATGGTTTGGAGTCTGACATGGCTCCAGCAATTCTAACCATGTGGGTTCTGTCCTTGTGCCAGTTTGCAACCCATCTAGTGACATAGGGGTTTATATTTAAGCTTTTGAGCTTATCTATAATGCTCAAGTGGGGTATTGTATCGAAGGCTTTCGCAAGGTCCAGGTAGGCTGTGTGGACCACCTTCCCTTCGTCAATGGCCTTGGTGACTGTTTCAAAGAAGTCAACCAGGTTTAAGAGGCAGGATCTGCCGTTAACAAAGCCGAACTGGGTAGGATCCAGTGTCTGTAGGTCCCCAATATCTTTATTTATGAGGTCCATGATGATCCTTTCCATAGCTTTGCAGACCAAGCTAGTTAGGCTTATGGGGCGATAGTTTCCAGGGTCTGTTGAGGCACCACCTTTGTGGAGAGGGACTACTGTTGCTGTCCGCCACTCTTTGGGTACATATCCTGTAGTAAGGCTGAGATTGAACAGTAGTTTTACGTTTGGGTTTAGCTCTTTTTGGAGTTCATGTAGGATGCAGCCCGGGACACCTTCTGGTCCCATTGATGCTGTGTTTTTTGCTTTGGAGAGGGCGGCTCTTACCTGAGCATCTGAGATGTCAGGGGGGCAACACTCTGCTGGGATAGATATTTGCCCTTTTGGTGGGGAGGGGGGGAGAAGTTTGCTCTGAACCTGTCAGCTAGGATGTTGGCAATGTCTGTGGGTTTGGTGTATTTTTTGTCATTTTGGACTAATTCTGAGCATATCTGGGAATTCCCACCCAGGTTCCTAACATAACTAAAGAAAGCCTTGTGATTATCCTTAGTGTCCTGTGCAATTTTTCTCTCGAAGCTGGCCTTAGACGATTTTATGAGTGCCCTTAGTTTTTTGCTAATACTGATCAGAGATGCCTTCCCTTTTGGGATTTTGCTCTATCATGTAGTAGCTTCCTCCTTCTATTGTATAGTTTGTTTATGGCTGGGGTCCACCAGACAGGATGTCTGCCTTTGGAGGATTGGGTCTTGGTTTTATTTGGGATTGCATGATCCATGCATTCCTGAAGGTGTTCATAGAATGCATTTATAAAGGATTCTGCGGTCTGGACCGTATTTTCCACAGGCCCGGGGGCTTTGAAGGATTCCACCTCAGCTTTGAGGAGTGTGAAATTTGCTTTAGAGAAGTTTTTCACTGTGGTTTTCTGGGCAGGGGGTGGGGTCGGGATGTGAATATCCAGTGAGATCAGTTTATGGTCTGATCTTACCAGTGAGGGATACACTTCTGGTCTGGAGCATAGAGTCCCCATGTTGGTGATGATCAGGTCCAGTATGTTTTCCCCTCTTGTGGGAGTGGTAACAAGTTGTTCCATAGCATTTGAGTTTATGAATTCTAGGAACCTTTGGGCTAGGGTGTTGGAGCTAGAGTAATGCTCCCATTCTATGTTTGGGTAGTTGAAGTCGCCCAATATAATGGTGTTTGGAGAGACCTTCATATTTTCCAGTGTTCTCAGGAAGGCCGAGTGGGGTTCCTGGGTTTGCGAGGGTGGTCTGTAGCAGGCTATAAACTGGAAGGCAGTTTTACCCACTGTTAGTTGCACATGGATAGTCTCTGATGCTTCGTGCTTTGCCAGCAACCTGAAGGTGTGGGTATCTTTGATGAATATCGATACTCCCCCTCCTTTTGTGGTTTGGTCCAAGTTTTGGGGCCGAAAAGCATGGTATGAGGTATAACCCGGTAGTGCTGGGGTGCTCTTCACATATATCAAACCCTTATCTAAGATAGTGTCAAGAAACTAATCTGATATTAAAAAAATTCCTGTCAAAAACATATCTGGAAATAAATCTTCACTTACAACTTCCAAATGAGTCACTTAAAAAGCAGCTCTCAAGATTCTTTCTTTCAAAAAAGAGTTGCAGTTTGTTCTAACTAATATCCAGGAACTGTCGATAAACTGGACAAAATGGATTCAAAATTAGATAACTTTAAGGAAAAATGCACTAAACAAATGGATCTAATCCATGAAGCATTACAGCAGCAGAAACCCCAGATGTTGGGTATTGAGGATTCACTAAAAAATATGGAAGAGAGATTGATGGAAGATGAACAAATATTGCATTCTTATTAAAACAAAATACTTCACTTTTGAATAAAACCGATAATTTTGAGAATATATCACATGTATTTATTTATTTATTTATTGGATTTGTTAACTGGGAAAGTCCACTGGGTCAGAAATTAGTCCATTTTCAGTGTAGGCCCGAGGAGAAAAGCTCCACAAAGTTACATACAAAGAAAATGTAATCACATAAATAGAAAAAAAAAACATACAGTGCAATTACATTGCATGAAACTGATAACAGAAGCAACAGTGCACAAAATACAATCATTGACATATAGAAGTAATAGATGGCATATATTTCAGTGAAGATGTTAGTGAATGATATTTACAATGGTGCATAAAGTGTATTCAAGTACACATGAAAGTAATATATCTACAGGTGCAAAGCTGTAAGGAGATTAAATACAGAGTAATTATAATGGGAGATAGAAGTGCAATGGGTGGAAAGGATAGGTGAAAGTGACAAGGAAGCATTAAGTAGGCAGAGTGAAGGAAATGATGTGATAGAGGTATAGCACTGGGAGGACAATATATAACCTAGAAACAATATCAGAATATTTGGTCTTCCAGAAAAAAATAGAGGGAAACAGTATGACAAATTTCTTAACATCCTGGCTTCCCAAATTCTAGATTTATCTGAGGCAGTGTTTTTTGGCATTGTTTGAACACACAGGTCTTCAGTTACAGCACCTTCTTCAAAAAATAAATCCTGTACAAAATCTACAATTATAAGATTCCTATCCCCACAGGCAAATAATTAATTCTTAAAATTGCTTGGGCAAAGTCTCCCATTAAAACTGAAGATAAGATCATTCATTTTGATAATGCCTATTCTACTTCATTTATTTCTAAAAGGAAATGTTTTTCCCCCTCTAATTAGAGAATTGAAGAAAAAGCAAATCAAAGCCCACTTTTTGTTCCTGACCAGGCTAAAAATCATTCTCGCAGACAAAACAAATATTTTTGAGGATTTGGAAGCAGCTATCTCCTTTTAGAAAATAAGTAACATCCTTGAACAAACTGAAGACATGGACTGGACTGGTAGTCTCTTGAAGAGACAGGCAGAGAGACCCGGGTGGAAAACAAATGAATGAAAGAAAGAACTAAACGACAAATGACTTTATTAATATTTGTTGTCAATATATTAAATTGTAGCATATTCTGCTCTTCTTTATTCATGACCTTCTGTTTATATAGAACTTTTTCATGCTCAGCTTCTCACAGAATTTAAAAGGGAAACCTTTCCACTAAGGTAAATGATTTTTATTTCTCTTTTTAATCCATTTTATAAGTATCATTTATATAGATATAATGTATAGACTAATTGGATGTTAAGTCTAATGGTTATCATTCACTTAACATCTGTGTTTCCCTTTGTGTAATTTATATAATTCATGATTTCTTTATTGTTTTTAGTCACTCAGTGATATAATTCATGATTTCTTTATTGTTTTTAGTCACTCAGTGATATGTCTTACTACTAATGCTGTTGCGCTATTTGTTTCTCATTTGTTTTTTTTTATTTTTTTTTTATTGGTATCGTCTGTCTGGTTTGGACTCTTTTCATGTGGTTGGTTGGTCTTTTCCTTTCCTTTTATGCTTACACTTTGCAATGTAAGGTGTGTGTTAATGCAAAGGTTCCTGTAGATGATGCTGTTTGTTTGGTGGTGGACTTGTTTGGTTTCTGTACGTGGTGATATCTGCTTTTAGTGTTGCAGTTTTGATTTATAGTGCTGTTTTATGCTTTTGTTGATGGGTTTGGGTGTGCAGTGTTTGTGTTTGCCTGTCCTTATCTGCTTGGTCCATGCTTTGTTAGACTATGCAGTAGAGTCTGGTGTGATTAGATTTTGGAGGTGGGGGAACTTGACAGTTGAGTAAAGTTTCTGTGTTAGAATATTGAGATTTGTCACTTTGTTTCTTCGTTTCATTTTTTGTCAGACATACTGCCAGACAGACTTATGTGGATGGTGCTGCAGTCCTGGGGTCATGATTTATCTCTTCTTTTTCTTTGTTTCTTTCTGATGTAGGATTTTGATTAGGACACTGGATGAGAGTGTGTTGGATGATATGTGACTGAATATTTCTGCACTAGCTATCTGATTCATGAAACATAAAACTACATGTTTGTGAGTTACTCTGACATTAGATATTTGAGAAATGATGCTGTGTACTTCACATTAGTTCTTTTTTGATTTGCCTGACGAGTCCACACAATGCCTTTTTTCCATCTAGCCACACATCTATAGCTGACACTAGTTGTCTTTGGCTGTCAGTCAAAAGAAAGAAGTGGATATTTTCTACTTATGTTTGTGAAGTTGTTATAGTGTCATATTGCACTTGGCATCATTGTATATAGACTATGTATGCAGTTTACATTTATTCTTTTTGTTTATTTACAGGGACAGAAACTGAACATTATTTATTGAATAGACCTCTCCCACCCCTTAAGTTATAATACTTAATAAGTGCTTTTAATTTATTATGAGGATAGACTTTTTGTTTATAATATTCTGATGCTTTCACATTTATACATTCTACCATTTTTTTCCCTTGCTTATGAATTAGATACGAACATAATGTGTCAGGTAAAATAAGGTGCATTACTTTATGTAAAAGCAACAGATTCAGGATGACTATAACATAACAGTCCTCTAATTTATCAGCTGTACTGCCCACAAGTGGAATGAACCCCTTGTGTTTTAGAGGTCTTCACTTTCACTAACCAATAAATAAGCAAATATACTTGACAAGACTGGCATTAGTTCTGTTTTACAGTTCACCCAACATGATATCTTAGAAGGTCAATCATTTATTTGTATATTTTGTCGACTGAGACCATCCATAAGATATAACAAATTTTCTTTAGGCATAACCCTAGAGTGCTGTTTGGTTAAAATATTTGTTCAGACAGATGTTAAGTAAATGGCAGCTAAGAGAATAAACTATTAAACTGCAGTGTAAGGCTTATTAGTAACTTGTAGCATTTCGTCTGTATACTAAAATGTCTCAGGATGCACAACTCAGAGGACATGTTACCCTCAGAAATGATTACTGCCAGTTAAAATGCATTGATTTTAAAAATAATTCTCAAAAAGAAATACTTTTTGGGAGAAAAAGTTTTCCTGCTATGAATTAAATATTTAGACTGAAAACAACTGGTTGATATGTTGGTATATTTTTATTGTCATTGGGAGTATTTGCTCATGCATTTTACAATTCTCTTAAAGTTTTTATAATCACTCATAAGTTTTGATGTAGACTACTAGTTAAAACTAATTGAATTATAAGTTTGTTTCAACTTTTCATTTATTAGAGAAGCCCATGTGATGGCCGTTTTTCAATTTTTTCTCTATTGTTTTCTTTTTACTATTATTGCAATATAAACTTATTTTGATAACAGCAGAGAGGATGCTCTCTCACACTTTACCCTTTTTTATGGGAGGGTTTGTTTGAACAGTTAACCTGTATAAACAGGGAGTATTAGACTCCATGTGGTATTTGAAAGGTTTTACAATTTTCTGTTCACTGTTAATGAAATATTCTGTTATTTTTTTTTTGGTGTCTACTATTAATATTCTTGCCTATATGTTGAATACTCAGAACTACAAGGTATATGCATTTTTATCCAAACAGTTCTTCTGTTGCAGAGTAATTCTAAAGTCTAATTACTTTATGGAATTTATGACACTTTTTATGAAGCTCTGTGACATATTATAGATGTCTTACTTAAAATGCATCTCTTTAAACGTTAATGGTTTAACTAATGGTTGTAAGAGAGGGAACGTAAACAGATACTTAAAATTATTTAATTCTCAGATTGAATTTCTTCAAGAGACACATCTATTACAGAATGACATCGACAGACTTAACAATAAATTATACTCTATCTTAGTTAGTTCTCTTTATAATCAGAAAGAAAGAGGGGTGCTTATTTTACGGAGAAATACTTTACTCATACCTAAGATTCTCAGTTCTTATAAGAATGATAAAGCATTATTTTGCTTGATAACACTGGAAATTAATATGAAACTATATACTTTTTTAATATATATTGGATCCCTGGGATAGTGGTCAAACTGTTAAACAGCATTTAAATCAGATAATTCAGATCTCAAATGGTAGTGTTATACAGGCAGGAGATTTTAACTGTATTTTAAGAGAGGAGGATACTAATGCTGTCAGAAAAAGTAAAATTACTTCAGCTAAAGAATTATTAAAATGTATTGAATTAATTCATACTAAAGATATTTATGAATTTTCAGACTCAAATTCTCTTTTGTTCAAGCATTATTCACATAGACATGGTACTCAGGCCAGAATAGACTGGGTTTACATTTCTAATGATTTAATAAACAGATTAGATAAAGAAAATGTGGTATCCTTTCCACTTTCACACTGCAATGTTATAATTTTTGTTCTATTATTAAAAAAGTATTAATAATATTCATATTAAACATATTCCGGCTAATATAACTAACCTAAAAGATTTCAAAGATTTTTTTCATAAAAGAAGTTCAAACTTTTGTAGAAATTAATTATATTAATGACATTTCTGAGATCTATATATGGGACACTTTAAAAGCATACCCATATGGTAAAATTATAACCTGGTACTCCTTGAAGATAAAACAATGGTATAAGGAATTAATTGACTTACAAGCAAAATAGATAAATTAAAATTAGACAGTTAAAAAAATGCAAATTTGATAAAAGGATAAGTAAACTAAATGATAAATATTTGGAAATTTTAAATCATAAAACCATGATTAACCTAGAAAGGATTAACATAGTTATTGTGTCTGTTAACCTTAAATCTATTCATAAATTGGACAAGATAACAAAGATAATTAATAAATCCAATCATATTAAGGAAATCTTCTCCTATAAAAAAGGCTCTGATTTGGAAGATATTCTAACAGAATTTAATATTCATTTTAATAAACTAAATAATAACAATTCAAGTATGGATTCTCAAGAGGAAATTAAAAATTTAAAAAATAATATAAAAAACTGATGATCAGATGAAAGTTATTGATAAACTTGTTTCACTGTCTGAATTAACAGGTCAAATTCATAATTTAAATTTATTATTATTATTATTTACCATTTGTTTACCGGGAAAGTCCGACTTGGAACAAACCAAATTTCCGAGGAGGGTCGGCGAGAAATGTTCCAGATGCATGTCTTTGTAACATGGGAAGAAACAAGAGCACCCAGCAGAAACCCACACAAATGCAGGGAGGACATGCAGACTCTGCATAGAAGGCATCCAGGCTGAGAATCAAACCGGAGAACCTCTTGCTGTGAGGTGACAAGGCACACTGCTGCACCACTGCGCAATCCAACAAAGCACCTGGTAATAATAGTATTATTCCAGAGCTTTATAAATTAATGCCAAAAGATGGTTTAGCTATACTATTTAAAGTCATTAAGTTAACCAAATAATTAATAAATGTCCCTCCCTCCTTCTTGGAAATATACACTTATTTCTCTAATCGTAAAACCAGATAAAGATCCTATTAAGTGTTTATCCTATAAACCAATTTCTTTATTAAATATAGATTATAAATTATTATGGCCATGCATGCTAATAGGTTAAATCAATTTCTCCCATCTTTAATTAATGATGAGCAAACAGGTTTTATCTTGAATAGAAACTCTTATGATAATATTAAAAGAATACTAACTTTAGTTGATTATACTAATAAAACAAATGAAAAGTTAACCTTGGCAGGTTTGGACATAGATAATTCTTTCAACTCAGTAAATTGGAACTATATCTTTTTGGTCTTAGAAGTAAGTAATTTTTCAAGCAATTTCATTCATCTTATTAAACTTCTTTATGAAAATACTTATGCTTATGTTAAAATAGGTTCATATACTTCAGCCTCTATCAGGATTTTAAAGGAACAAGCAAGGCTATCCACTTTCACCTTTACTATTTACTTTAGTTATTGAGCCATTTGATAACTTAATAACCCCACCCCATGTTAAGGGTTTTCAATTATGGAAAAATTTAACATACAAAATTCAATTGTTTACAGATGATACTCTGATGACCCTTAATGAATGTAATAATTTGATTTCTGCTCTTTTTAATTCTATGGAATTTTTTCAGAAAAAAATCTGGCCTTAGTTTTAATGAAAATAAAACAAAAAATTTACCTATAAATAATAAATTTAAGGCTATAGAAAACATATTTAACAAGTATATTGTTCTTGAAAAAAATAAATTATTTAGGAATAATTATAACTGAAAATATTAATAAAATGATTACCATCAATTTTGATAATACCTTAACTTCTATAAAAAATCTTATAAATAAAATGAATAACCTCTTTTTTTTACAATGGATTAAAGAGTCTTCCTAATCAAAATTTATTTTATTTTATTTTACATTTGTTGACCGGGCTAGTCTAACTGGATATATGTCCATTTTCAGTAGAGGCCCGGGGAGAAAAGCTCCAGGTTATAATACATAGAACATACATAGTTCATAATAACAGGCTGTAAAAGGTTATGATAAGCAAAGAAACGATAAGCATGAGTAGCAATTATGAAAAAAACAAAATAGTCCCAAAATTATTTATTTTTTTTTTTTTTGTGTAAAGTACAATATTATGAAGGTGGTGAAATATTAAGGAAAGGATAAAGAGAGATAGCTGTGAAGTGAAGATAGGACAGATATGAAAGATAGAATAGGATGAGTTGAGGAGTACATAATTTTCTAACAGCTTTAAAAGTTGTTTTAAGAAGGAGTGGTGAGAGAAAAATACCTAAGAAGAGAGGAGAGAAAGTTAAGATGAATGAGTGCTGTTCACAGGGTAAGTTCCATGTTTTAATGTATAGTCGTGGAACTTAGGAAAACAAGCTATTGGGGAGTTGAGTAGAGAAGGGGAGAGGGAAGGTGAGATAGGAGATAGATGAGCAGGCTAGTCTGGGTTTCTACAGGGGTAGAGCCAATTATTATTGAGGTAGTAGGGTAGAGAAGGGGAGAGGAAAAGAGAGATAGGAGACAAATGAGCAGGCTAGTCTGGGTTTATACATGGGCAGAGCCATTTATTATTAAGGTACATTTTGATATTCTTCTTGAAGAGAGGAGGAGGAGGAGTCAGGGATGTAATATCAGCGGGTAGATTGTTCCAGTGTTTCCCAACTGAGTTGGAGAATAAGCAATCTCCAGCAGAGTTATTGGGGATAGTCATTTTTATCAGTAGTTTATTAGAGGAGCGTAGATGTTTCAGGTTGTAGTAAGGGGTAATGAGGCTAGTGAGTATATGAGTTTTGGTAGGTTGGTACAGGGTTTTGTGGGTTATAATAAGTTGTTGTAGTTTGATCTGATTAGGAAGTTCAAGCCAGCCAAGTTGTTTTAGGTTAGTGCAGTGATGGTTCCTAAAAGGAGATCCGGTTGCAAATCTAGCTATGTTGTTGTAGGATGTAACTAGTTTATTTAGGTTTTTTTTGACAGGTTGGTGTAGATGGGACATGCATAGAGTACAGTAGAGATTAGATGGGTCTTGGCTAGGGTGATTCTTGTAGCTGGGGTAAGAAATGGTTTAATTCTATATAGGGTTCCTATTTTTTTGTTCACAGTTTTTATAGTAGAGTTAATGTGATTTACAAAATTGAGTTTATTGTCAATTGTAATACCTAGTAGTTTTGTAGAGGTATCTGGAGTGATACTAATATTATTGTTGGAGGTAAGAGAGAACTGTAGGGGGGTTTGGTTGCGTGTTGGTGAGAAGAGTAGAAGTTTTGTTTTCTTTGGGTTGAGTAGGAGGCAGCGTTGGGAGAACCATTGTTCAACTGTGTTAAAGGCTTTTTGTGTAAGGGACTGAAGTTCAGCCTGAGAGGTAGCTGTGCAGATAATAGTGGAGTCATCTGCATATTGGATGCATATAGAGAAAGGGATAGCAGTTTGGAGGTCATTGATGAAGATGGAAAAAAGAAGAGGACCTAAGATTGAGCCTTGTGGGACACCTAGGGAAATAGGAAGGTGGTCAGATAGTGAGTTTTTCCAGATTACAGCTTGTTGACGGTTTTCAAGGTAAGATTTAAACCAAGTTATACTATTAGGATCAAGTGAGAGAGACTTGAGAATATGTAGAAGCATTTTGTGGTTCACCATGTCAAAGGCTTTAGATAAGTCAATAAATAGAGCAGAAGAAAGGCTGTTTGAATTGCGGTTAGTGTTAATGGTGTTTGTGAAGGAAAGCAGAGCAGTGATGGTACTGTGGGATGGTCTAAAGCCATGTTGACAGTCAGCAAGTAGGTTGTTATGGATAAGATGGTTTAGGAGTTGTTTGTGGATACATTTTTCTAAAATTTTGGCAAGAGGAGATAATAAGGCAATGGGACGATAGTTAGATAGATCAATAGAGTTACCCCCTTTGTGTAGTGGGATGATGTGGGATACTTTCCAGATATCAGGGACTGTTCCTTCATTGATGGATCTATTTATTAGTATAGAGATAGGGTAAGCAATAGCTTTGGCTCCAATTTGTAGAAACTCGGCAGGGAGTTTGTCTTGAGAGGGTGTGGAGGGTTTTAGTTTTTGAAGTAGTGATGAAATATGTGATGTAGGGATGGGAAGGAAGTGAAATTATGGGGGTATATTTTCAGAGAAGGGATTTAGATTTGAGGTGTTGGGAGATAGGTGACTAGCCAGGTTTTGTATAGTATCTGTGAAGTAGAATCTGTGAAAATGATTATTTTACCAAAAATAAAAATATAATATAGAGCCATTGTCTCTTCCTGTACCCAAAAGTTGTATAGAATAATTTAATTCTTTAATGTTAATGTTTTGTGGTATCCTAATAGCCCTAGATTTGTTTTAAATCATCATATTAGAGACTAGTCAATAGGTCACATTGGTTTGCCAGATCTAGACTTATACTCTCTGTCCTCCATCATTAAAGGAATTACTCTTTGGGCTAATAATTCTTATACTGCTAAACGGAAAGAGATTCAAGATAGCATCCATATACACTCCAACTACCTACACTCTCAAATTGCTGCTTAATTTTAAATAACCCCTTGCTCTGGTTATTAAAAAAAGTTACGTCTTAAATAATGTTAATCCAACAATTAATTATTCTTATATTTCTATGTTAATGTGTACTCTGAGAACTTTTATTTACAGAAATTCAATGTATAAAACATGTTTTTTTCTCATCTTTCCAATAGTTTTTACCCAAAATAATATTTCCACTCTAAATATATATATAATGAATGCTTTTATAGAGAATAATTGAATATATTGGTTTCAGTTAATGGACAAAGAAACATTGTTTACTGCTCAATATATTTAAATTTATAGAAAATAGATTTAAAGTTATGCAAGCAAGTACAAAAGGTTCTAGTCCTAAATTAATTGATTTCTTACCTCTTTTGGTACAACAAAAACTATCTGGAAAAAGACTCATCTAAAATAAATAAACTGTTCAAAACAGAGTTGGAATGTAATAAGGAAAGCTACTGGAATTACTTTAGGCTTATAAATAATACATCTCCTAATGATTAGGACGTATAGTCTGTCTTCTTTTTCATTCAGCTGCACCCATTAGAGTCACCACAGCAGATCATCTGTTTCCATTTCTTCCTGTCCTCTGCATCTTGCTCTGTCACACCAACCCCTGCATGTCCTCTCTCACCTCATTTATAAACATTATCTTAGGCCTACCTCTTTTCCTCTTACCTGGCAGCTCCATTCTTAGCATCCTTCTCCCAGTATATCCAGCATCCCTCCTCAGCACATGTCCAAACGAATGCAGTTTCACTTCTCTGGCTTTGTCTCCAAACCGTACATCCTGAGCTGACTCTGTAATATACTCAGTTCTAATCCTGTCCACCCTCCTCACACCCAGTGCAAATCCTGACATCTTAAACAATGCCACCTCCAGCTCTGACTCCTGTCTTTTTGTCAGTGCCACCATCTCCAACCCATATAACATAGCTGGTCTCACTACCATCTTATAGACCTTCCTTTTTACTCTTACTGGTGCCCATCTGTCACAAATCACTCCTGACACTCTTCTCCACCCACTCCACCCTGCTGCACTCTCTTCTTCACCTCTCTTCTACACTCACTATTATTCTGAACTGTTGATCCCAAGTATTTAAACTCATCTACCTTTGCCATCTCTATTCCCTGCATCCTCACCATTCCTCTGTCCTCCCCCTCATTTACACACATATATTTTGTCTTACTTCTACTGACCTTCGTTTCTCTTTTGTCTAGAACATATCTCCACCTCTCCAGGTTCTCCTGAACCTGTTCCCTACTCTCACTACAAATCACAATGTCATCTGCAAACATCATAGTCCACGGGGACTCCTGTCTGATCTCATCTGTCAACCTGTCCATCACCCTTGCAAATAAGAAAAGGCTCACAGCTGATCCTTGATATAATCCCACCTCCACCTTGAATGCATCTGTCACTCCTACCGCAGACCTCACCACTGTCACATTGCCCTCGTACATATCCTGTACCACTCTTACATACTTCTCTGACACTCTCGACTTCCTCATACAATACCACAACTCCTCTCTAGGCACCCTGTCATATGCTTTCTCTAGGTCCACAAAGACACAATGCAACTCCTTCTGACTTTCTCTCTACTTCTCCATCAACACTCTCTGAGCAAACATCACATCTGTAGTACTCTTTCCTGGCTTGAAACTGTACTGCTGCTCTCTAATCATCACCTCCCTTCCTAACCTAGCTTCCACTACTCTTTCCCATAACTTCATGCTGTGGCTGATCAGTTTTATCTCTCTGCAGTTACTACAGCTCTGCACACCACCCTTATTCTTAAAAATCAGTACCAATGTACTTCTTCTCCACTTCTCAGGCATCCTCTCACTTTTCAAGATTTCATTAAACAATCTAGTTAAAAATCCCACCGCCATCTCTCCTAAACACCTCCATGCTTACACAGGTATGTCATCTGGACCAACAGCCTTTCCATTCTTCATCCTCTTCATAGCCGTTCTTACTTCCTCCTTACTAATCCATTGCAGTTCCTGATTCACTATCCCCACATCATACTACCTTCTTTCTCTCTCATTGTCATCATTCATAAGCACCTCAAAGTACTCTTTCCATCTATTCAACACACACTCCTTGCTTGTGAGTACATTTTCCCCTGTTATCCTTTATCACCCTAACCTGCTGCACATCTTTCCCAGGTCAGTCCCTCTGTCTAGCCAATTGGTACAGGTCCTTTTCTTCCCCATTAGTGTCCAGCCTTTCATACAACTACTCCTCATAGAATTGAAATAATGTCCAAAAGCAAGATAGTTTATTGGAGATGTAAATTAGACCTCAAAGTGACTTGCAACATATGTTTTTTGTGCTAAATTTAAAACATATCGGGATACAATTAATATTTTTACAGTCTTTTTTGTGATAATTTTTCTTTAAATAAATCACTGGTTTTGTTTAATACCTCTGTGCCAAAATGTGTTGTGAAATTGAAACATCCATTCTTATGGACCATTTTAACAATCGCAAGAAAAGTCATAGCAAAAAACTGGAAAAGTGATTTTGTTCCCTATTTTAATGAATTTTCTATCATGAATGAAGTCTGTCAACAGGTGCATATGACCTTTAAATTAAGGTCTCAGAGATTCACTTCCTCATACAATATCTGGATAAATCTAAAAGAGCCATTGAAGAAACAATAGTTGAGCTTATCAGAAATATTGTTAAATATTGGAATTTTACTGATTGTTAATTTGGTAGTAGATGCTCTTGTAAACAGTTATATTGTGTTTAATACTGTTTGTTTAATTCAGTCTTTTTTATGTCAACTATTTCTTTCCTAAATTTAAATGTTATCACTTGTTTATTAAAATCAATAACTGTCTTTCGGCTTTTCCCGGTTAGGGGTCGCCACAGCGGAACTCCGGTCCGCTAATGATTGGCAGTAGATTTTTACGTGCTGGCTTGCTGGGCCTAATGCACAACCTTCAACTAAGGAATGCCCATTCACGCATGTCGACACACAGAAGACGCTCTAACTGAAAATCGAACGTGCAACGTCTAACTGTGAGGCGACAACGCTACCGCAGCACCACCACCGCAGCACTGTTTATTAAAATCAATTAAAAAAAAAAAATTAAAAAAGAGAGTCAAAAATCCTTTGGCTTTACATATACTAGATAAATGTGCAGGCAAAGCAGTCATTTTATATGTATGTGTTTAGAACAGGCTGCTGAGACTGAAATGGATATGTTTGATATTGAAAATTTGTTGGTTTAAAAGAAGATTAATTCTGAAGTATAATACTATGAGTGCTTTTGAGCTTAATAATAAATTTAATTGGCAGCATTTGATTTTAATTGATGTTCTTTTAATGTTTTAATTGCTTAATCATTGTTCTAATTGAATCACGTGATGGTTATTTCTCTGTTTATAAAACATAAGTCCATGAAGGCATGATATTGTTAAGATGTTTTATTTGCAGTCTTTTCTGGTTTATGACAAAAAATGCAAGATTGTCAGTTCAGCTATACCATGTGTTTATAGTGCTGGAGGAAAATGAAACTCCTAACAGAAACTCACTCAAACACAGGAAAGGTAACTGAATGCTGCAAAAAAATCAAGCTGGAAAACCACTGGCTACGAGGTAACAACTCCAACTCTGTTGTGCCACTTTGCCACACAGCAACCAGCTATATACATTTTAAAATGGAATTATTTGCAAGGAACATTAAAATACACAGAGTGGAGATGCCCCTAACAAAAATTATGCAATCATTTAATGAAGGAATTGTATGAAAGCAATCAAACAGATGTAAATGGTGTTCCTGCAAAAGAAACAATTATTTTTCATGCAGAATATTGATTTGTACTGGTGATAAAATACAGTGGTAGTAGAAAAAAAATGTTTGCCTGCATATTTATATAAAGACTTGAGTCAGTCATACATGAGATGTTGTGAACTAAAAGGTAAACATACCTTAATAATGGAAAATGCTTTGATACAAATAAATGCCTATTCATGACTATTGTGGTTGTTGACAGCCATATTTTAAATTGTCAGTGTTTGGTTTGCTACTATCACACCATCCTTTATTAAATGCAAAATTAAATGATGGTGACCCTGGAAGACAAATTTATATACTAAACACCTCATATTAACATACTGAGATTACCCCATGAAACAAAAAAATATCTGTCATGTGTCTGTCCAGATTAAGAAGAATAAGTGCAACTTTGGGAGACGTACTGAACATTGCCAACATTATGACATTATGTGACTGTTTGCCAAGTAAAAAGACGACATCGCATTTCATGCTTTCAACAGATTGGGTACATATTCTTAACATTCTTACGATAGGTTCTTAATAGTAAGGAAAATAAAACAAGTTTAATTGAGAGGGAGAAACTGATTTTGAGAAATGAAAGCAAAATATCCTTCTGAAGTGAAAAATCGATTCAGCTTATATCTAAAAAGATTAATACTATCTTACTCAAGGGAAATATACAGAGAATGACTGCACAGAAAATTCAAGGAGAAAAATGGAGAAATGCCAGTAATATATGGCTGCATTCAGAAAATTGAATGGAACATCATCAGTTTTGCAGTCTGCAATATTTTCATTTAGGTATTCAGTAGAGATTTTATTGTACACTGTGCATACACATAGTATTTTCTACATGAAAAGCAAGGTATGATGCAACCCAGGGAATTTAGAAATATCTTACCTGTGATCATGGCCAAGTCACTGCTGTTTACTATGTATGTGTGACAAGCCCTAAGGCTCATTAACTATGAATGCAGATATGCTAGTGTACACAACAGGCTGCTTGTTATCGTGACTGCAGTTAGGACCTGCAGGAAGATTGTGTTGGACAACTCATGGCTACAATAAAGTATCAGCAGCTATAGGAAAGAATGAGCAAACACGAACCTCTAGGGTAGTCATTGCGAAAACCTGTGCACAGGTGAGAGTCTTGTGTTCTGATCTATTTTTGTAACTGAAGGATACATATATACAGAAAAATGTGATATGGAAGGAAGAAGAGGAGGCCTGCCTAAAGTGGAAGAGTGGAGGCAGTAGTATGGCCACAGAAACACACATATAATGGACACAAGGCTGCAAAGGAGGTGGTGATGTATCCACGGATACAGAAGGCAATGGAGAAGGGAAAATGAGATATACGTACAGATGGTAAAGTGAAGCTGATGAAGTTGGAAAGCGTGGAAAACACATAGGGTAGGTGTGGTACAGAAAAGTAACAAGGCATATTGACTGAAACCAGTTATAACAACAGTAGAGTTTGAACACTGTATCTGTACTATAATGCAAACAAATGTCATGGAAGAAATATGCACCTACAGCCCTGAATACATTTAACCCTAGTACTCATTTTACTATTTTACAAAGCCCTTCACATACAAGTTGAGCAACTGAAGCAGTTGAGCTGAAGGTGTCAGTTAAGCACATAGCAGGTGATTGTTACACATTTTTTCAGAATAAAAGCAGAAAAGTGAAAAAAATGCAACCTAAAGTGGATCTGAACATAGTACCTTTCTCACTGACATTTATCCAAGCACTTTGTTCACAATATGTGCCACAGAAGCAGTCATAATAAAGGTGTCAGTAAGCACATACCAGGAGATTGTTACACATTTTTCAGAATGAAGCAGATATAAAAAAATATAATTCTGAGAGGATGTGAACCCTGAACAATCTATAAATCATTTCACTTACAAGCTGAGCCCTGAAGCAGTCAAACTAAAGGCATAAGCTTTGCTCCAGTTTGTATTTGTATACTGCCATGCAATTATGCACAATTCATTTGCATGACTGATGGCAGCTGAGGCCAATATGTTTAGCAGATGATAGCAATTGGATGTAATTGTTTATAGGTTAATGAGTGAATATTAGGCTAACTGCCATGAAGAGCCATTTTGAGCATAGTCAATAACCCAAGGTCAGAATCAAAACACGTACTTTGTATCTTTGGGGTGAAGACCTTAGCCATTATTCCAAATCAGCTCTTCCATTGTAGCTATACAATGAGCAGTGTCAGTCCTTGTTGGTTGTTCACAGGCATCCTCAGCATTCTTTGTGACCCATCACTCACAGCATGATTACAAGAAGATAACTGATTTAAATGGCCTGCATGAGCATGTGTCTGGTATGTTTTTTTTTTTTTTGACCAGATATAAAGTTTGGAAATGGGAGCATAGAAAACAGGCGAAAATAGGGAAGCGAGTAGAACAGAAGGTAAATTCATAAGGAATGAGCAGGATGAAAGTGGGGAAGGAAGGAAATACTTTTAATTGTGGGACAGGTGCCCATTTTAAATTGATGAAGAAAAGGTAAGATGGGGAAGGAAGGAAGGAAGGAATGGAAGAACGAGTAAGGTAAGAAGAATAGGTTAGGTAACAGGACAAGACAGAGATGACTGACAGGGTGTATGGTAATACACTGATGCTGGGGGAATAGAATGGTGAAGGAGACAAAGAGAAAGACAATGGTGAGGGGAGGAATGAACAATCAGCAGTGGTGGGCATGAACACAACAGGGAGGGGAGGGGAGAAACTAGCACACACCCCCTACATAACTTCTAGAAACTTGCTAGCATACACCTCCTAATAAACACCCGTGATACACAGGGACACAGTTGGGTTGGATTGCATGGTTAGGTTGATAAAGGCCCTAATTGTTATTAACCTAGTACATAACATTGCACAGAGTCCCAAAATCACAGATACTGAGCCTATATGGCAGGCACTCACCCAACCGAGCATTCTAGTTATAGGTAACTCCATTGTAGGACATACAGATGTGTCTCTTACTAGGCCGAGCAAGGGAAGAGTGACAGTTAGTTGCTTGTCTGGTGCCACGATCCATCAGATCACGCATGCACTCAAGTCCTTGAACAACAGGTACCAGTATGACTCTGTCATAGATCATGCCAGTGTCAGTGTCTTGAGGAGTACCTCCTTGGATTATATGAAGAGAGATTTGATGTAGACTTCAGACTATGTGTCCAAGACAGGTATAAGGCTAACATTGAACAGCATTCTACCTACTAGAAGGATGATGTCACAATATGAGCAAAAATAATTGAGTTCAATAATTGGCTTAGATTTTGGTGTCATTCAAAGCGAGACCAATATCTGTTAGCTTGGGAGGATATGACTGACAGACCATGCTGCTTCACCAGAGATGGCCTGCATCTCTTCCTTCTAGGGTTTTAATTATTGGCAAAGACATTGTCTGCCCCCATACTGTCTTTTTAGGCAATGCCAACCCGCTAAACCTACCAATATAACAAACCATGCAAAGAAATATATGATGGTGTTACTGCTCAATGCTAGGAGCCTAAAGAAGAAACTCCACTCCCTACAAGCTCTCCTCACCCTGGAGGACAGTGGTGTCTGTGTAGTGACAGAGACAAGGTTTAAAATAGCAGAGAGCACTCCGGCTGTGCAGGGCTATAATGTTTTCCACACATTTAGACCAGCTACAGCATAGGAGGGCAAAAAAGGTGGAGGTGTATCAGTCTCCATTCAGAAGAGATTCACATCAAGGCTGGTAAAGCAGCATGATGGACTAGAGCTTCTTCACGTCCAAATAACCATCAAAAAGGTCCCGTACCATATATTAGCTAGCTATAGAACTCCCTCTATGACAAAAGAAAGCCACAATGCCTATTTACAAGAATTAGAATCACGCAGTATTAAACCCAGTACCATTTTCCTAGGTGATCTAAACTATCCAACTATAGACTGGGGAACCTATACTGCCACTAATTCACAATCATGGAGAATCTTGGATTTTGTCAATACAAATGCCCTGGAACAATTAGTCAGAGGACCAGCTAGAGGAGTAACATCTTGGATCTTCATGGATATTCTCAGTTTTCTAAATGAATAGTTGATTTGTTAAGATAAACTCACATATGAACTTGTTTGTAATAACAGGGAAGGATGATAGATCTAGCATGTTATTATTTTGTTTGATGTTTGGATTTAAATGTAATACTTGAAGGAAATTGAAAGCTTTACTCAAGTTTAGTAGATTGATTAATGTTTGAAATGATAATACTTGACTGATCATAAGACTATTTATTTTAAAGGTTTTGTAATCCTAAGGTGTAAGAAAGGCAATAGCAAGGAGATTACCGCTATAATATTTAAAACACTTAGCCCAAATATTAGCCCATGTAGGATTTCATTGCTTCATTGTACTAGTTTTTTTCAATTTAATTAGTCTACTAGTGTTTATAATAAAGTAGTGTATGAAGAAGTTGGGAAGCTTAAGTCTGCCTAATAGTCTAGGAAGAATTGTTCATTATATGACATTTGAATAGATTTATGAGCCCAAAAATTTACTGGGAGAGGATATGATGGTTTGAAAACAAAATGATGATAGTTTCTGAAAAGATGTCATGTAAAATAGTATTTTTGTTAAAATATTTAAGCTCTGAATATTTCATAGAATAGTTTGGTTAATTTATGTCATGGTAGTTATAATTTTGTTTTAAAGGGAAGAGGTTAGGTTTACGAAGATTCAGTTTGTAGTTGGATAAATTTGAAAAGAGTTTTAGAATTAAATATTTTGGTAATGTTAGAATATTCACCAACTATATCTAACATATGTTATACCTACTGCATATGGATGGTGTCTGATCTTTGACTTCATCATCCCATCAGCTAAAGAGGTCAGGTTTGCTGTGCCTCATGACATTGGAATGGTGACATAATGATGTCCTTACATTCACCGCTGCAGTATTCATTACCTATGTGAGTTCTTGCCATGAAGCCCATCATCCAACCAGTTTATCAAAGCCTACCATTGCTTTAAGGTACACTGAACATCACCTACACATTCCTTGCATAGCGTAGGGCATAAAGGTGATGTTCAGGTGTACCATCCCCAGAACGTCTTTGCCGCCAATCCAAACACTGTTTTTAACCATTGGTCTGTTTGCCTTGGTCCATTTTTTGTAGTTTTTCTGTTTGTTGGAATTCTGGTGATTACTCTTGTTGGTTGAAGTCCTCGCCTTTGCAGATAAGTACCCAGTTGGGGTTTTGTTCTTTTCTTGATTTTTTGTGCTGTTTTGTGGGTTAATGTCACCCAGGAATGGTAAATGCTAGTGTGGGAGACTGAGTCCCCATAAAGACCTCCAGTGCCTTTTTTGCCTAGGTGTTTCTCATGACCATACATCTTGTTCAATTTGTCCGGTGTTTGTCCTCAAAACCCTTCATAGTATGCTTTCTTCCCTTCTATTGTATCTTGAGAACAAGCATCTTAAGCTTCTTACTAAATATACTATAAATGAAACTTCCTGCCTCGAGGGTCAGCCATCAGGGAAGAAGAAGGTGAAAAAGGTAAGACTGGAATCTTCCGCTGTCCAGCCTCTGCCAGGTGTTTCTCCCAAGGTTATTACAAACCCAGAGACTTGCTTGATTGTGATGTCAGATTCCTCTGCTGCATCAGGGTTGGAGACCGGTGAGGATCTTGTAGGCAGCACTTCCAATGAGGCTTTGCATGTGTCCATTTTGGGCTTTCAGAGGGAACTATGGCTGATTGTTTCCAAGGGGTCTAGGGGGGTTCTGCAGTTTTTTTCTTAGGGAAAAAGTTCCTACTATGGTTGTGGAATGTTGTCCTTTGTCAGGACCTTCTCAGTTTTCCAGGACAGATGTCCCTTTAAAAAAGAAACAGAAAACTAATCATGTTTCTTCTTCTCCTAGGGATCCACAAAGTGAGCGGCAGGCTTTTACTAGGGGTTATTTAATGCTTTACTGTCATTAAAGCATCCTCAAGGGGGTTCGGTTCCTTGTCCTCCTTGGTCCTCTTCTTCACCTAAAAGGCCCAGGGAATTGAATTCTTCTGAGGAAGAGTTGGATTATGATGAGGAATCCCTTACTTATTCTACCCAGATTCCTTTTCCTTTAGACTATTGGTCTGAGGAGGAGGAATCTAATACCCCAGATACTCCATCTGAGGAAATTTCCTTTGGGGACACAATCTCTATTTTTTGGAATATTTATTATTTATAAATATTTATTTGTATTTTTGGAATTTTTTTAAGTGGGATTGTGCTCAGGGTTCTGATATCCATAAGAGGTACTGTGAGTTACTGCAGATGGAATCTTCTAAACCTGCGGATATTCCTCCTGTCTTGGCTGCTTTACTAGATGTTTTTTCCAATGCCTCTAAAGCTCCTGATTCTCTGCCCTCTGCTCCCAAGAAGTCTGATACATTTTATAGGTTGCCTGAGGATTGTTTCTTTTTGTTGAAATGTCCTGCTGCTGACCCCTCTGTAGTGTCTGTAGCCTCTGTTAATCCATCTCAGTTGCTTCCTTCATTCAAGTTACTGCCTTCTGACAAGGACAGCAGAACCATGTACAGGCTGGGTAACAAGGTTTATACTTCAGCTACTCTAGCTTTTAGGGCTATTAATTATCAGACCCATATATCTAAGTATGTGTTGGCTCTACTTTCTTGAGCCTATCAGCTTTTTTCTGATCTTCCATACTCTGAGAGTAAATCTTCTGCTCTTTCCTTTCTAGGGACTTCCTCTCAAGTAGTTCCTCACTCTATCAAATGTAATTATGATGCAGCGGATGCCTCTTCTATGGCTGCTGCTTTTGGTTCAGTACTGAGGAGGTATTTTTGGCTTAGATTCAACCTTTACCCATTGATATTAAGGCTACATTGATGGATGCTCTTCTCGATAATAAACTTTTGTTTGGGAAAGTGACTGCTGGTTTGTTGAAGTCTCTTCAGGACAAGGGCAAGGCCTTACAAGAGCTTAATCATGTTTTTGTTTCTCCTGTGCCTACATTTCAGAGAAACTACCCTTCTAAGTCAGCCTTTGTTCATAGGCAATCTCGCCCTCCTGCTAAAGGTAAAAAGGGTGGTAAACGGGCTCCTCCTGCTAAGGCCACTAAGACTGTAGGAATTCTAAAGCCTTCCTTTCCTGACAAACCAGGTGCTGTCTGACTATTCACCTGTTCCTAGCCACATTCCTCTTTTCTTTCACCTTTCTTTTTCTCTTCCTGTTTGGCTTCAAATCACCAGGATTCTTGGGTTATGTCAGTCATTCATCAGGGGTACTTCATGGTGTGGATTTCCCATCCTCCTTTTATGGGCATTCCTCAGAGTCCTCAAGAACAGCTTTCTTTTTTCCCAGAGGTTCTTTGAGATCTCTTGTCTCAGGGTACTATGCAAGCGGTGCCTGTGTCCCAAAGGGGAAAGGGTTTTATTCAAAAATGTTTCTAGTGCCCAGAAAAGAAGGTACTTGGAGACTGATTCTAGAGCTCTCTCATCTAAACACTTTTATGAATGTGCCTTCCTTTCAGATGTTGTCCCTTCAGGCCATTTTTCCTCTCTTGCTCCATCAGGTCTTTCTGGTGTCTCTGAATCTCAATGATGCTTATCTCTATATTCCGATCCATCCTCTTTTCAGGTGGTTTTTGCATTTCTCTGTTGCTTCCTGGCATTTTCAGTTCTGTGATTTGCCCTCTAGCCTTTTTACTACCCCAAGGGTGTTCACCAAATGCCTGACTCCTGTGATTGCTTTTTGCAGGTTTCAAGGGATCCAAAATTTTCCTTACTTGGATGACCTGCTGATTCATGTGTCCTCTCCAGAGGTCCTTTTGCAAAATCCTTGTTTTGCCATTTCTCTTTTTCAGAGCCTGGAGTACATGATAAACTTCAAAAAGTCTTCCCTGACTTCTCAGGATCATGTCTTTCTGGGTTGCAGGATTCAGATGGCACCAGTGCTGGCATTCCTGCCTCCCCCAAAGGCCTTTACTCTGCTTTCTTTCTTTCAAACTCTTCTTCTCCTGGCCTCCATTACAGCCAGGGAGATTCTGAGAACTCTGGGGAGCATGGCTTCCACCATTCCGATGTTTCCTCCAGCCAAACCCTACATGAGGATGTTTCAGTGGTTTCTGCAGTCAGTGTGGCTTCAACATGTGCATCCTCTAGACTTTACAGTTCCTCTTCACCCTTGTCTCAACAAGGAACTTCTTTGGTGGATTCAGCAGTTGCTCTAAATCCAGGGCTCCCTTTTCATCCTCCTCTTCCCTCTCAGGGTCAAATGTGGAATGGGGAGCAATGTTTGGCTTCCTGAAGGTTCAGGGAGTATGAACGCCTTGTCAGCAGAAGGAGCACATCAGCATCAAAGAGATGAGAGCCCTTATGCTGGCTCTTCAGGCCTTTCATCCTCTTTTCTCACCGGGGCCTCTCAAGGTATACACAGACAGTACCACAATTATGTGTTATATCAACAAACAGGGGGGAACAAGATCTTACTGTCTTTGCAGGCTGACACTTCTGGTATGGGATCTGGCTGTCAAGTATAAAGTGACTCCTGAGGCAGTTTATATTCTTCAGATCAGAACATTGTGGTAGACACTCTTAGCAGGTCCTTCACTCAATCTCATGAATGGATGCTTCACAAGGATGTGTTTCTGGATATTGTTCACCAGTGGGGTACAGGTCCTCTGGTATGGAAGGTGGACACCCTCTCATCTTCTTGGATGGGGATGTTTCTTTATGCATTCTCTCCCCTTTCTTTAATTCCAAGAGTCCTGTTCAAGATTCAGTAGGATGGAAGAAAACTCTGCTAGAAAAGTCTGATTCCTACAAAGGGTGATTTTTTTTCAAATAATTTTTTGAGCCTAATATATCTGCTTTTATAAAATGGTGCTACTTATAAATATGTTAATTTGTATTATGAATTCTTATACCTATTCCTGAAGTTGTTGATTATAGGAAATGTCAGGCTGTGTAGAACATTTTCTACCGAGGAAGAGATTGTGAAGGTACAGCAGTTAATAGCCTGCTGGACTGTTAAGCTGGATGGGAGAAAATCCTTGAGCTCATACTCAGAGTACTGTTCAATTCAGTTTTAGTGTTGTATGCCTTGCACGTATGTCATTAGACAAAATATTTGTAACAGTGATAGTGTAACAGTCATATGTTTTTGGCTATTTGCATGTCTGTGATTGTTTTGTGGAGTATGTGCTCAATAAATCTACAGGCCTGACATTTACTTAAAGTGTGTGTTTACACATCTCTAAATGTCAGGCACACATACAGCATACTATATAGCCTAGGAGGATAGTTCCAGTGGCGGCTGGTGACTTCAAATCAAAGAGGGGTTGCAGGAGACAGCTGAATGGGTGGGGCCAATGGGAAGGGATGTGGCCAACTAGAAAGGGGGCAGAGCTATGCGCAAAACCACAAAAACTGGGACTTTAATTAAATATGCTGCCCTGGGTGCCAAACCATCATCATGAGAGTCCAATCAAGACAAAATGAAGTACAGAAGAAAAAAAATATTTTAATGCATTGGCTACATGACAGTTACTTAATATCTAGATGAAAACAAAAAGGTTGTGAGGCATGACAAAAATAAATTACTTTTTAAATACATTACTGAAATGCCAGTCAAAATCAAGTATAAAATAACAAGCAGCACTCAACTTAAACCACTTCTCCTTGTACTACAATTCTAATTATAATTTATATTCAGCTTTATAAAAGTACAAAGTGACATGCTGAAAGTAGCAATCTCTGCGATACCCCCACTTGTAAAAATGTTTCTTTCCAAAAAAGACCTGCTGCCTGACAACTATCTACTTGTTTCAAGAGGAAAACATTATCAAAGTAAAAAATGAAAAGCAAACAAGAAACAAGCTCAAGATAAATTGCTTAAAGGATTACTGCACAGGTTATGGAGCACAAATGATAGATTGGCATTCTGTTTAATTTATGGGTAAAGCCTGCAAAGATGACTGCAAGTCTCCAACAAATAAAATGAGCTTCTGAAAATACTGTAATCCTGTCCTTTATTACAAATACTATCATATGCATTTCAATACGTACGTCTTATACATTATCTAGTTATGTAAATATTCTTTGCATGGCAACAACAAAAAGGCTTTCAATGTTGGTAATTCTTTAACAGTATGCTTATTAAAGCTTACTTGCATCTTACAATCTAAGACAAGCTTGCCTGATGGCAATTAAAGCATTGCTACTTGAACAAAGAGCAACAGGCACTGCAACAACATGCATTTTCTGAATAACAAGAAGCATAAATCAACAGGATAAAAATATGACAGAAAACCAAAAAAATCTGCAAAATCAAGGACAGATGAAAAGCCACTGTAGTACTTGTGTATACCTTAGATGGGGGATACTCTACACACTTACACTGCATAACTGCTCCTTGCCTTGCTTGGACACATCCAGCGTCAGTACATGGGGGAGTGGGGTGCAACAAGCACGTCACAATTTGAAATGTCTCTGGCTGACGGTGATGGCCCTAACACATTTGTTATACCTCTCAACCTCTGAGCAAGAAATATGGACAAAGCCATAAATAGAAGTGGGACAAATGCCCAAAAATAAAGACAATTTTTAAATATTGCTCTTATAAACTTATAAACTTAGAAAGGTAATAGAATAAGTAGGTCTTGCATTAGTATGAATTTCCTGAGGGGTATGAAATCTGAAACTCAAATGTCTGTCATTATTTTCTAACTTCAGTCTTTAACAGGTGCAACTAACCATAGGCAAAATTGCTCTACAAATTGTAGCATGCTACAGGCCACCCTCTCAAACTCAGGAACCCCACACAGCCTTCCTGAAGACACTGGAGGGTATAAATGTATCTCCAAACACCATCATATTGGGTGACTTCAACTACCCGAATATAGACTGGGAACATTACTCAAGCCCTAACTTTCTAGCCCAACGGTTCCTGGAGTTCATAAATTCAAATGCCATAGAACAGCTAGTCACTGTTCCCACGAGAGGAGAAAATATACTAGATCTCATTGTCACAAACATGGGGACAAAATGCTCCACACTGGAAGTATATCCCTCATTGGTGAGATCTGATCATAAACTAATCTCACTGGAAATCCACATCCCGCCCCCACCCCAAACAAAAGACCATAGTGAAGAACTTCTCTAAAGCAAACTTCACACTACTCAAGACTGGTGTGGTATCCTTCAAGGCCCCTGAGCCAGTGGAAACCACAACCCAAGCTGGAAGCCCTTACAAATGCCTTCTATGAACACCTCCAGGACTGCATGGATCAGGCAATCCCAAATAAAACCAAGACTCTTTCCACAAAGGGCAAACGTCCAGTCTGGTGGACCCCAGCCATTAACAAACTTTACAATAAGAGGAGAAAGCTATTACATGATAGAACAAAATCCATAAAAGGGAAGTCACCCCTGATCATTATTAGTAAAAAATATGAGCACTCATAAAATCAACTAAGGCCAATTTTGAGAGAAAAATTGCCATGGATTCAAAGGACAATCATAAGGCCTTTTTCAGCTATGTTAGGAACCTGGGTGGAAACTCCCAGATATGCTCAGAATTAGTCCAAAATGATACAAAAATCACTGAACCCACAGACATTGCCAACATACTGGCAGACAGGTTCAGTGCAAACTTCACCCCTCTCCCCTAAAGGAGAGATAACTATCCCAGCCGAGTGTAGCCTCCCGGACATCTCAAATGCACAGGTGAAAGCTGCACTCTCTAAAGCTAAAAACACAGCATCAATGGGACCGGATGGTGTCCCAGGCTGTGTGCTACATGAGCTAAATGAGGAATTAAACCCACACATAAGGCAGCTGTTTAATCTCAGCCTTACCACAGGAAACGTGCCCAAGGAGTGGCGTACGGCAACTGTAGTCCCACTCCACAAAGGCGCCTCTACGGACCCTGGTAATTACCGCCCCATAAGCTTAACAAGTCTAGTCTGCAAAGCTATGGAGAGGATCATAATGGAGCTCATAAACAAAGATATAGGGGACTTGCAGACATTGGACCCGACCCAGTTTGGCTTTGTCAAGGGAAGATCATGCCTTTTGAACTTGGTCGACTTCTTCGAAACAGTCACCAAGGCCATTGATGAGGGAAAGGCAGTCCATACAGCCTACCTTGACCTTGCAAAGGCTTTCGACACAATACCCCACTCGGGTATTTTAGAAAAACTTACCAGCTTAAATGTAAACCCATATGTCACAAGATGGGTTGCAAACTGGCTTAAGGACAGAACCCACAGGGTTAGAGTTGCTGGCGCTGTGTCAGACTCCAAGCCGGTCACAAGTGGTATCCCACAGGGCTCGGTCCTTGGCCCCCTATTGTTTGGCATCTACTTCTCAGAAGTACAGGCCAACATAGGAGGACTTTGGCTGACAAAGTTTGCAGACGACTGCAAACTGGGCACCATAGTGGAAAGTGCATCAGACACGGATATCCTTCAGAAGGGACTCACGGAAACAGATAGCTGGTGCCAGAGCCATGGCCTGAAGTTAAACGCCAAAAATTGTATAGTCATACCCTTCAGGAAAAACAAGGTAACCCCAAGCTACCATATAGGTGGCAATCCACTAAGCACAGAAGAGGTTATCAGGGACCTGGGGACCCAGGTTGACAGTGGCCTTTCTTTTGACACTCACATTGCTAAAGTGGTTAGAAAGACCTTCTACATTGCCCACCTGATCATGAAGGGATTCACATCCAGATCTAGTGAGGTTATTGTTCCCCTGTACTCTTCACTTATCAGACCAATGATCGAGTACAATGCCCCATTCGGGATGTATCTCACCCGACATCTGCAGCAATTGGAGAGACCCCAAAAGTTCCTCACCAAAAGGATAAAGGGACTCCAAAATCTGTCATATGCTGCCAGATTGAAGAAACTCCAGCTCTATTCAGTCACATACCGTCTGCTCAGAGGTGACATGTGCCTGACATACAAGGCCATGTCCAACCGGAATTAATGGACATGCTCCACCTCAAAAAATCCAAATCCACCAAAACCACTAGAGCAAGCGACTTAAACCTTAGCACGGATATAAATAGGACGTGCTGGAGGGATAGATTTATCACTCAGAGACTCCCTATGCTGTGGAATAAAATCCCAGTCCATGTGAGGCAGAGCACCTCGCTGACTCTGTTCAAGAGAAATCTAGACCTGTGGATGGGAGATCGTAGGTTTACCCCGAGAATCATCTCTGTGTCACTGCTGGACAGAGGCACAACAAACTAATGGGCACAGTATTTTTTCATATAAGGGGTGGCGTAAGCCACAAAAATTTGGGCTAGGCTTATAAATGCCTTAGGGCAGATAGCCTAGTATAAACCTATGAACCTATGAACCTATAATGATTTGCCATTAATTTGCCAGAAAAACACAATTTTATGAAAAACGGACCAAAAATGTGATGCAAAAATATAAAATAGCCACACAATACAGCTGGGAACCTGTCAAAGAAGGGGCACTTTTTTAATATTAGTACTGTTAACTTGAGCAGCTGACAAAATAAGAGAATCTACATGCATTTCTGAAATAAAAGTAATCTATAACTCTGATCATTACAATTATTTATTAATTGTAAACCCTCCATGTTTTCTTCCAAAATTGCCATTTTGGGGTGGGATTATTAGGGGGAGAGCAACATTTTGAGCCCGAATTGTGGACAGTTGAGAGGTTTGGATATACCTAACTCTATAAAGCGATTCATTTGCATGTACCTGTCAACCTCTTAACGCAGGAAATCTGGACAAGGCCAAATATATTGGAGAAACATACAAACACTACTAAAAATTGTTCTTGTACAAACTTAGACAGTTGATAGAATAACAGGTCTTGCTTTAGCATGCATTTTTCTGAAGGGTATGAAGTCTGAAACTCGATTTCTGTCATTATTTAGTGACTTCATTGTTAAATGATTTGCCAGAAAACCACAAATTTTATGAGGAACAAACCAAAAATAAGAAGCAAAAATCTATTCATTCTGAGAAAATCTGGACAGTTGAGAGGTTTAGTTCAGCCGGGTCTGTCTTTCAGTTTGCCACCCTTCCCCCCTCACAAAAGAATTGTCAAATGCAGCCTACCCACTGCAGCCATTCCAATGTCCCATTACTTGGCTATTTCACCCCATTTACCATAAACACTGTACTGTGCATACTGCTTTACTTCTACAATGATTTGGATTTCATTTAAAACTTTTATTTTAAATTTTACAGCACAAACACTAATAGACATATGGTAAACAAAGCAATGCAGTCTCACAATGAAAATAGACTTAGCATTAAAACTTCTCTGTCCTTGAAACTCACATTCATTCGAACAGCATTGAAACCCACATTCAAAGAAAATACATCTGGCCAGTGGCAGATAAAGATTAACTTTGGGCTGTTTTCAAAACATAGGCCCCTTGCACACAAAACATACACGTGTTCTTTGATACATCTTCCTGATTGTACTAAATTATATTCCTTGTATAATACAGTACAGTTGTTAGAAGGCATTTTAAATTTATTGTTTGGAACATTTTTCCAGTAAACAATGAAACAAAATGCATGCATCAGTAATGACAAAACTATCCATCAGTAAATATGCACAATCTCTGCAGAAGTAAACATCATCTAAATAATTCCACATTAAAGAGATCTGTAACTAATGAAGAGGTTGCTGCTAGCAAACAACTTTATATTTCATTGTTTCATCTACAAATAAAGTGCCTGTTGACCTTGAGGAATAAATTGCCCATGTTACATTAAAAAATGATAACCTAGTAATGTTGCAATAGGGAATGGATGGCAAACTGATAAAAGGTTCATAGTTACTAGGTATCTCCACCAAAGAGGACATTCTCAGGATTGTAGCATCCACCCCCTTTAAAAGTACAGCATCAGCAATACATCTACATACTGTGGGAGTAGAACCCACAGCTTTCTGCATCAAGAGTAAGTACACTACCTGTTTTGCTATTAGCAATGCAAGCCAAATCTGCATAAGCAGCACTAAACTTCTCTTCCCCTGAAGCTATCAGCTCCTTGTAAAATCCACCCGACACTCAAATGTATATCTCAACTTTGTAGCACAAGAAATCTGGAAAAAGCCAAAATTTATTGGGGGGGATAAAAGCCCAAAAACCAGGGACACATTTTAACTATTGCTTGTATAATCTTGGAAAGTTGCTAGAATAAAATGCTGTGTTACCACCATGCATTTCACTGCCAAGTCTTCGGCCCAGGATCCTGTGCACTACAGTCAGAGCAACATACCACTATGCCAAATCAACTGTTTCATGAAAGGCAGGAAGAATGAAACTTAAATGGCTATCATTTAGTGAATACAGTTTTCACCATAGTGCTTAACCTCTTAGCACAAAACACCTGGACAAAGCCAATAATGAGGGAACACACCCCCACCCCAACATATTCAGTGAATTCAGTTCTCACCATTACTTTCAACTTCTTAGCACAAAAAAAAAACTGGACAAAGCCAATAATGGGAGAATACAGCCCCCAAAATAGGGACAAATTTCAAATATTGATCTTATAAACTTAGAAAATTGCTAGACTAAAAGGTTTTATGTTACCATGTCCTTTCTGAAGAATATGAAGTCTGAAATTCAAATGCCTGTCATTATTTTGTGAATTTAGAATCCAGAAAACCACAGATTTTATGAGGAACAGAACAAACATATGAGTCAAAAATCTGAATAGCTTTCACAAGTGGTGGAGGGTAGGGAATTCAGGATCTTGTTACCTGCCCCTAAGGTACAGGGTTTGAGCCAGAGTTATTCTCTCTCTAACCACTTCTGTTTCCTGAGTTTCTCTGTAGCCACCAGATATATTTATGTGGGGCATCACACACACACACACACACACACACACACACACACACACACACACACACACACACACACACACACACACACACACACACAAAATTGTCCAGCCTGCAGTCTTTGTAGTTGTAACCCCCCCCCACACACACACACACACACACACAACATTGTCCAGCCTGCAGTCTATGCAGTTGTAACCTGCATAGAATTCTGGGTATTTCTGTAGTCTGATGCCTTCTTCCTAATCCAGACTGCTGTTAAACCAGTCTGGATTCCTGCACACATGTGTAGAGTTCTGGGAATGCTGAGCATGTATGCACATGCGTGGGACTTGTGTTTGGATTTGTAAGGCCCATCCAGTAGCAAGGTTGTTAATTCCACTGCTTCCTATACCAAAGAAGCAATGTCTAAAAAATGGGGCACCTGGAAGAAAAAAAAAAAAAAGAAAACACAGCATCTGCTGGGCAGTTGACATCTACCTGTAAAACTAAATCTTCCAGTGCTGCGAATAAGGTGGCACTCTAGGCCCTCTGTCAGCATGGAAGATGGCTCTTTGATGTCCATGCAGCTGACCAGCCCTAGTATGACTGTGCCTGAGATGAGATTGTCAATAATGTAAATGTGGTAGGTGGGCAGGACCACTGCTATGCAACTATCCACCACACAAACTCAGATAAGATTAACGGTGCCACTCACAGAGCAGAAGTCATGACACAACAACAGGTGGTGGGTCATTAAGTGAATCACCTGTTATGGAGACAGAGGAGATCCTGGACTCTCTTAAAGGCCAGACCACCTCCAGAGAGTCCCACAGTGTGGTGCTAGATGTTGGCAGAGCTGAAAAAGCCCCAAACAGTATCCACTGTGGATGTCCCAGGTATGTAGTCCTATTTCAGTGTGTCAGTAGGTGCAACTTCTGTTTACCTCTTGCTCTTGGTCACTATAAAACTATATTAAATCTGTCTGACTTGCATGCAGGTACATTGGGAAATCAATGGCCATGATAATCTATCTGCATGTGGTATAGGTATGATTATTAGTTTTTATCATGTCTACAGATGTAAAAATTTTAGTTGCATGTCTAGCTGTGGTGCTGGGTCATACTTATACTGAATATTTTGTGCTTTGGTGTAGTCGCATGTAATTCTTTACCAGTACAGCACTGTGGAATTTCCCTGTCTGATACCGAAGTATTTGCAGAACTGCTGATAATGATGGCAGGGATGAGATGGCACAGTTAGGAGGAACAGATTGTGGGTTTGACACAGGGAGTGTGACCACCACATGGTTAACACTTACCATGGACATAGTCTTTATGCCTTCAGATACCCAGGCAACCTAAAGCTTAGAGAGAGGATAGGTTAATGTGGACAATAGAGTTTAGGGAAGTGTGTTGGTCCCCAGTAGACAGATATCTAACTATGCCCCTAAAACTCATGGGCACACAGGAGGTGGGGTTGGTAATGGTACTTGATGGAGACGTGGCTATTGCCCTCACCCTGAGGTTGGTGTGTAAGAGGCCGCAATCCTATATCTGTGTAGAGCCATCAAGGAGGCACAGGCTAGTGCCACCACAGCCATGATACAGATAGTTAAGGTGATCCAGGGTATGCATGCTGACCTATGGGAGTGCATGTCCTGTATGTGTAATTCCTTGGATATTTTAACTCAAGAACGGGTACATGTGTCAAAGGAAAAATAACTTCAAAATGATTAACACACGGCAGGTTCAGGTTAAGGCACTTTAATCTTGCAGCAAGGAGACAAAACATGCTAATACAGAGTTTGTCTAACTAGAATCAGGAAGTGAAACTATTTTTATACATTTCTTACAAGGTATTGCCTATTAAGCTGACGTAATAAATCACAAGTTCTTTCAATATTATTTCTCAGCAGCTATTTGTCCATGATTTTCTGCTGGCATATCAAGTTTACAAAAAAAACTTCCTAAGAAAAACAATGTGGCCTTGATGACCACCTGTCAGATACAACTTTTACTATGCAATGTTACCATTCAAGGTACTATGGCTAATTCGAGCACAAAGCAAGTACAGATTACAGTTAATTTCTTCAAGCAGTCTTTTGTCTGATGTATCTCTTCTTTTCCGCAGCTGTGCATGTTCTCATAACACGGACAGGGCTGATTGTTCATATTCAATCACATTACAGAAAACAGTATTGTTCTATTCATTCACTATTCATTCATTTTCCTGACCTAGCAGATAATCACCTGCTTCTCAGTACATTTCCAAAAGGCATAAACATGAATTTTGCTGTGCTAGCAAATACTAGGTCAGAGAGCATCTTGCAATTTCAGAAAGCATACTGCAGTTTGAAAAGCATCTTATAATCTCATACAAAATTGAGCTGTACATAAAATAGAATGAAATGTGTTAACCCTTTTAGCTTCTAATAAGCACTAAACATATACATTTATACATATTCTTCTAACATTTCCCCCCTGTTAATACTTTTTATTCTATTTTCAAAAGCATAAACAATTGCTTCTTCTCCTAACCTCTTTCTACTCAGAATTTGCAGTTAAGAAAGTCATTCAGTTTAAAACTTATGAAAGTGTTTCATTTTTCAGCAGTTCTTCAATTTCAGTACTTAGATATAAAGTCTCAGAAACTGACATGTCTATAAAATCTTTGATCAATCTTTTCATGCAGGGAATACCACAACAAACACACACTCCTAATAGGAGTAATCCCACAAAAATGGCAATCAGGACGTTCATTAGGATGCTACCCCACCCCCCAAACAAATTCTGGAAAAAGTCCGTCAGTGGGTTTGGACCTGGTTTGGTCATGGTCAACACTTGCTGAATCACCTCAAGATGGTCGTTTATCTCATGCTGGTTGTCAGGAATATATGAACAGCACTCCTCTTTTATTAAAGTGCACGTACCACCTTTCGCCGCTAGGGTGAAGTCAAGAGCCATGCAGTTTTGAAGCATCACAGTTCTCATAGCATTCAGTTCATCAGTCATTAACTCGAGAGCAGAAAAAGTTGCATTACTCATTACTTCATGAAGTTTGGACAGTTTTCTCAGCTCCCAAATCGATTTCACTGCGCCATATGCAGGGGCTATACCTGCCCACGATATAATAGTGTCACTCAAGTCCATGTGTGTCAGTTTGTCTTTGTTTTTTATGGAATTATGATTTCTCCAGCCTGTTTCGATTCGTCCCACTGGATTTTTAGGCCTTCTGATTGGATTTCCAGTTTTCTTGGTGACCTCTCTGACATTTCGAATTCTTCCCTGAGGCAAAACTGCAGTGTGTCATATGGCCGGAACCAGGTAACCCAAAAAACAACTGCTGGACCAGTTCTCAGGTAACTATTTGTATGCCTTTTTCCCACAAACAAAATAACAATTCTCTACTTCAGTATTCATATACACTTGCCCTGCATGAAACATTTTCTTATCAATAATAGATAGTTGTTTTAAAAGAACAGGATTACTCTGTATCTCACCAATAGTCTTATGAATCTGCATCACAGATATAACCTGCATTATTGGCTTTGGTATAACATTTGTAAGGAATAGTCACATTACAATTGCTCCAACCTACCTGAACAGTATCATTTTTGTAAAAACATACAATTCCCTTTTGTGTAACAGGCAGGTACAATGCTATTTTGTCTTGTGATTTTACAGTTGTAGTATCAAAAAGCAAATTTTCCCAGGTCTCATTGACCCCTAGGGGGACAGCAGTCATTAATAATCCCCCGTATGCTGTCGGTATAGCTGTGCAGCTCCAGCAATTTGAAACATTAAAAGTTTCAGCATACACATATTTAATTGCTTGGTAAGTGTTAAAGTTCGGGTGCCAGTCTATGAATGATTCACGTTTATTCAGTTCAGCTCGTGTGGCCGGAAAAAAGGAAAGGCAACAAAAAAAAAGATTAATGTTATCAGTATGGCCAACAGAATGATCATGCAATACTTCTGAGGTTGTTCAGCATTTCTATTTGCTCCGTATCTGGTCATTTTGTTCTTGTGTAACAGTAACAAGTTTTTTGTCCAGTTCAAAGTTTTTAACCAATTTACAGTATGTCAGATGAATCCAGGATGCTCGCTCTGCGATCTTGACTGCGGCGGGTGTTGACAGTAGCACTTGGTATGGCCCTTCCCACTTCGGTGTGGTCCAGTTTCTTTTCTTGATAACTTTCACCCAGACCCACGTGCCTGGGACTACTGCTACTTCCAATGGCCTGGTTTGTTCTTTATCTGAAACAGAATTTAACTGCAAAAGTTGTTTATTACTTAAAAGTCGTCTCATATACTCTGCAAGTGAACTGTCAGCCTCCTGGTCTGCAGGCATGAGAGGTTTCCACTGAGGTATATAATATGCCCTCCCAAACAGTATTTCAAAAGGAGTTAACCCCTTTGCATTTGGAACAGTTCTCATGCTCAACAGTGCCAGAGGCAGGCAGTGCACCCAGTTCTTCTGTGTCTCACTAATCAATTTTCTAAGTTTGTTTTTCAAAACCCCATTATGCCTCTCTACTAATCCTGTGGATTGGGGGTGGTATGCACAATGGTTCTTTAAGGAAATTCTGAAATATCGACTCAACTGTTGTTTGGTTTGATTCACAAAGTGTGTGCCATTGTCACTGTAGATCTTTTCCGGTATGCCAAATCTAGGAATAATTTCTTTAACAAGGACTTTTGCAACAGTAGCTGCATCTGGATTTTTGGCCTGAAAAGCTTCCACCCATTTGGAAAACATATCTATAATGACAAGACAATATTTCTTATTTTCTCATTTGTTTAGTTCTATGAAATCCATACAGATAGTATGGAACGGGTACGGTGGTGTTGGGAAATTCCCTTGCTTAGGCTTCAATGCCCCTTGTGCATGATGCCTGTTACAAACATGGCATGCTGCACAAAAATTTTTTGTGTAGTTTGTAAATCCATATGCAGTGAACACCCGGTTCACTAACTGTACCATCCCCCCTGTTGAGACATGGCACTGCCCATGGCTCAACAAAGCTGCATATTTAAACAAGTTAGACGGCAAAATTGTTTTTCTTTCTTTGGAGATGTACAGCCCTTTCTCAAGAATTGCTCCTCGTCTTATCCATTTTTGTTTTTCTACATTTGTAGTAAGTGTCTGCATTGTTTTTAACATTTCTAAATCTAAAATCTCAGAAGGTTGTAATTCCTCACTCAAAAGAAATACTTCTGAAGCTGAAGCTGCCTGTTTTGCAGTTATATCAGCTCTCACATTACCTTTTGAAATCCTATCCTGTTGCTTGGTATGAGCTACACATTTACAAATAGCTACTTTCTGGGGTAACTGAATAGATTCTAACAAATCTAAAATAAATTGAGCATGATTAATCGGTTTACCAGTAGATGTTATCATTCCTCTATTTTTCCACTGTTGTGCAAAAACATGTACAGTAGAAAAAGCATACTGGCTGTCAGTAAAAATGTTCACACATTTATCCTTTGCCAAGGTACATGCCCTTGCCAAAGCAATCAATTCTGCTGCTTGTGCAGATAAGTTGTGTGGTAAAGACTTTGCTTCTAAAATCTCAGTATCAGAAACTACTGCATACCCTACTAGATTCTGTCCTGTAGGACCCCTTCTGCATGAGCCGTCCACGTAATATGTCACCACGGCATCATCCAAGGGAATATCCGTTAGATCTTTTCTAGGCAATGTCTTTTGCTCAATTTCCTGCAGGCAGCTGTGTGGTGTGCCATCCACAGGGGTCGGGAGCAAGGTAGACGAGTTTAAAGTTGTACATCGTTCAATTGTCATATGAGGTTGGCTCAGGAGTGTAGTCATACAGGAAAGATGTCTAGCAGGAGAAAGATATGCTACTTTTTCTTGCAGTAAAATAATTGTGACTGCATGAGGCACTCTCAATGTGAGAGGGTGGAACAACACTACTGAGGCCGAAGCCTGTACTGCCATTGCAGCTGCAACTACTGCTTCTACACAGTGGGGCAGGGATCGCGCCACTGGGTCCAGCTGTAATGAATAATAAGCTATGGTGCATTGCTTATCCCCATGCTGCTGTGTTAACACTGATGTCATGTAACCTTGTTTGCAATCTACAGTTTGGAAAAACGTTTATGATAGTTTGGTAATCCTAAAACTAATGAGGATGCTATCAGTTGTTTCAGTTTGCAGAAAGCTGATTCTGTTTCTGGTGTCCATTGTAATAAATCTTGTGCTGCCATAGGCTTCTTGTCTATCAAGTTGGTCAATGGAGCAGACTTCAAGGCATAGTTTGGAATCCAACTCCGACAGAAATTAGTCGTGCCCAGGAAGGACATCATTTCCTTCTTGGTAGTCGGTTTGGGTGCTTGCAAAATTGCTATTTTTCTATCTTCATCTAATGTTCTGCCTTCTTTGGATATTACATATCCCAGGTATTTAATCTGCTTTCTCCAAAGCTGCAATTTGTTTTTGTTTACTTTATGTCCTTGTGTGGCTAAAAATTGTAGTAATGCTATGGTATCTTCTTTACATTCTTGTTGGGTGGGAGCTGCTAGCAGGATGTCATCTACATAAAGTAAAATTTGGCTGCCTCTTGGTGGGCTAAATCCTGCCAAGTTGCTTGCCATCTCTTGTGCAAATATTGTTGGGCTTTCACAATACCCCTGTGGTAGTCATGTGTATGTATACCTTTTTCCCTGAAATGTGAATGCAAACCAATGTTGGCTGTCAGGGTGTATCGGTATCGAAAAGAACGCATTGCTAATATCTACTACAGATAAATACTTCTGTTGAGGCTTCAAATCATTCAGTAGAGTATGTGGATCTGGCACCGTAGGTGATCTGGGTATTACTGCGTCATTTACAGCTTGTAGGTCTTGGACCATACGCTATTCTCCATTTGCTTTCCTAGCAGGAAATAAGGGTGTGTTACATGGTTAATCGGGAGATTTTATCAGTACTCCTTCCTTAAGTAAAGCTGCTATTATAGGTTTGATTCCTATTTCTGCATCCTTCCTTAAGGGATACTGTCTCTTTTGAGGTCTGAATGCTGATTTGGGCATAATAGTAACTGGTCCTGCTGTACAAATTAGTCCTACATCTGATTTCCCTGTTGACCAGAGAGTTTCTGGTGTGCTCCGTAAAGCTTTTTCTTCCTCTTCTAGTAAGAGTGCTAATCAGCTGTCCTCGCTAGATTGCAAGTGTACAGCTGGGTGAGTCTGTGTTATCCAATTTAACTTCTGTTTCTGTATTCTCTGTTCTGACAATTCTAACTCTGTTTGTTTCTCCCACTTTGTGACTTTTTCTCCAAGATCTGCCCATTTCACATTCTTGTCTTTGGTTAAACTAACATGTGGTAATCGATTAGATTTATAGAGTGCAAAGAATTCCTGGGGCAATGAACAGCTGACTACACTGTTCCCTTCTGTGTCCCAGTACAGATTACGTAATACTAATCTGTTTGCATGGTTTTTAAACAGTTCTTGTTCATATTCCTTATCAGGTCCTGGTGTGCTACAATAATACAGAGTACAGTGCAACAAATGGTGTTTATCAGTGTCAAGGGAGGGGGATTTACTGATGGCTACGTTCATCAGTTCTTCGGTTACTGTCCCTGGACCAGTTGTAACTAAGTCCTGGCTGTACCAATAAAATGTTTCACCCTCCGGTCGTACCACAAAAGTATCCATTTGTCGCTGTGCTTCCATACCCTACATAGTCAGTACTACTGCTATGCCAAACATCTGCATAAGATCTCTGCCCAAAAGGTTCACTGGGCATTTTGCAGGAACAACAGTTTTGCTTTTCTGGGTCATCCCTGAAACAGGGTCAGTTATTGCTATGTTGTGGAAGAGTGGCTCCCGATACAGCTGTCCATTAGCTGCTTTCACTAATATATAATCAAGTGATTCTGAATTTTCTGGTAGTTTGGAAGGATGTATCAGGGTTTGTGAACCCCCTGAGTCACATAGGAATTTAACTTCCTTCCCCTCTACCCAAAGTGTAACTTCTGGTTTTACGTCTGCTAAATAGTGCTCTAGGCTCAATAATGCTAAGTCTAAAATTTCACTTTCTTCACCATCTGTGATTTCTTGTACTTCCTCTATTTCTTCTATCATATTCTCTACTCCCTTTATCACATTTGCATTTGTCTTTTCTTGGTTATTCCCTTCTAGTGATTCTTGACTATCATGTAGTCAGTCCTCACCCTCCTTATCTTCCATGGCTGCCTTCTTGTTTTGCTTGCGATCCCTTGCTAAATGTCCCTTTTTTCTGCATTTAAAACATTCACCCCTTTTCTTCTTTCTTCAAACTCTTCTGATCATTTATCAGATTGTTTGTTTCCCTGGGCATTTTTCTTGCCCTTTTTTCCGGACTGTACTACATAAACTTCTGCTCCATCTTCTACAGCAAATACTTGGGCTTTCTTTTTCTTTTTACTGTTAAAATGCCTTTCTGCATGCCTAGCATATTCAAGTAGTGACTGTAATCTACTTGTACGATGGTCTACCATGTGCTTTGTAATGAAGCTGCTTATAGGCAAAATACTGCCTTTCAAAAATGCATTCTTTAATTGCTGCTCATATGGGGAATCATGTGTTTGATCTTCAGGTACCTGCATTCCACAATGGTTATTAAAACACTCTAATAATCTAACATAATATCTGTCAACAGTTTCACCTTCCTGTTGGATGCATTGATTAATGCAAGTCCAGTCTGCCCTAGGCTTCCATTTCTCAGAGATTTGGTCTGTTAGACATTTCACTCTGTTATCCAATTCTGCATTGCTATGTGGGAGTGGCTTATGCTCTGCATCACGGGGATTCCAGTTGCCACTGATCATGTGCCAATCTGGACCTACGATCTGTCTGACTACTTTTTCTACTTCTTTTCCATTCAAATGATAACTTAACCTCATGCCTTGTAAGTCTTCTAAGAATTTTCTAAAATTAACTTTTGGATGGGGAATTCCCTCTGTGGCTTTCCGAATGTCTTCCGGTGTCCATGGTCTATATACTACGAGAGTTGGGTCCTGTCCTGCCTGTCCTGCCTGCGGATTTGGTACTTCTATGAGTGGACATATCTCTTCTTCACTCATAGCTTGTGAATTTGTATTTATTTCATATAACTCAATATCTCCTCTTAAGTTACGTGTTCGAGACCTAGTCTTGATGGGATCTCTAACATACGGTCTTGGCTTTGCGGTAACAGCCGGGTATAGCGGAGGTGGACCAGCTTGTCCACTCACTTCATATTCTGGTGCAGGAAGCAGAGGGGGTGGAGGGGCTGATGCTATTACCAAATTATTGTCTTCTTTATCTAGAAACATAGCTTTTAAATTATTACTTTTTTGCTCCCTATGGTTTGCTTCCTCAATCCACCTGTGTGCCTGAGGAACCCCCAATTGACGTTGCTTTTTTACCTGACCTTTTGCGTTAGCTTTAAGCTGTTTGGCAAGTTTAATAAGTGAGGATTTTTCTAATTTGCCATTAAATTCATATTTATTAACCCATTTTGTATAGTATCTAATATTGTCGGCACGCTGTGATTGCATATATTTTGCGTCTTCGGTTAGTGGTGAGTTTTGGGAACTTTTTGTGCACTTATTACCCATATTGTTCTGATTTGTTAAAGAAAAAAATGTTACGTAACCCTTCTTATTTTCACGTGGTACCACGATTTTCTGTTTTACAGTTTATCTAGAATAACTGTCTTACCTATTCTGTTTCCCCTGATCTATGACAAGACTGCAATGTTTCTGTCCCTGACTTGTACAAAACAAATCTCCTGACAGATATTTTCAATCAAGTCCCTGATCTAAAACAGAAAAAAGGTAAATCTCACCTTACCTGAGCCTCCGTGATTGACCATCTCTGATTCATTACCGACTCGTCGTCCAGTCGCAGATCAGAAAAGTGGCTGGCCTCTTTTGAACGACAATTCAGTTGGAGGTCTTTCAAAGCAGAAGAACCAATGTGGTTTCTTCCCCGTACAGTTTCATGCCACCTGGCCCATCTGACCTGAGGCGAAGTGAGAGTTCCGGTCCGAAGGACCAATCTGTCAAAGGAAAAATAACTTCAAAATGATCAACACACGGCAGGTTCAGGTTAAGGCACTTTAAGCTTGCAGCAAGGAGACAAAAATGTGTTAATACAGAGTTTGTCTGACTAGAATCAGGAAGTGAAACTATTTTTATACATTTCTTACAAGGTATTGCCTACTAAGCTGACATAATAAATCACAAGTTCTTTCAATATTATTTCTCAGCAGCTGTTTGTCCATGATTTTCTGCTGGCATATCAAGTTTACAAAAAAAGCTTCCTAAGAAAAACAACGTGGCCTTGACGACCACCTGTCAGATACAACCTTTACTATGCAATGTTACCATTCAAGGTACTATGGCTAATTCGAGCACAAAGCAAGTACAAATTACAGTTAATTTCTTCAAGCAGTCTTTTGTCTGATGTATCTCTTCTTTTCCACAGCTGTGCATGTTTTCATAACATGAACAGGGCTGATTGTTCATATTCAATCACATTATAGAAAACAGTATTGTTCTATTCATTCACTATTCATTCATTTTCCTGACCTAGCAGATAATCACCTGCTTCTCAGTACATTTCCAAAAGGCATAAACATGAATTTTGCTGTGCTAGCAAATACTAGGTCAGAGAGCATCTTGCAATTTCAGAAAGCATACTGCAGTTTGAAAAGCATCTTATAATCTCATACAGAATTGAGCTGTACATAAAATAGAATGAAATGTGTTAACCCTTTTAGTTTCTAATAAGCACTAAACATATACATTAATACATATTATTCTAAAAACATGCAATATCTTTTCTGGCTTACCCACTAGGGGCAAGGCAATGTCCTCAAAGCTGATCATATGCTACATCCACAGATGTTAGCCAACGTGGCCATTGATGTGCACGATCTTAGTTCCACAGTGATAGAAATTCCACAGCAACACCTGTTGTAGAGTTGACTATTCTCAGGAAACAGCATCCCTGTGGTCAAGGCCATTGTCGTTCTGGCAGATATTTGCTCAGGTCACATGACACACCACCATCTAACCAGTGTTGTGGCACATCCAGTGCAACTCCTGGCAGAGCCAAATGTCATGGACAGTGACATACACGGGATGCAGAATCCTCTGTTATGAATGTCCTTGACCTGTCTAGTAGCTGCAGCATGTTTCTTCAGACCCACCCTCACACCACTACTGCCCCCAGCACATCACACATTTCAATGACCCTGGCCATTCTCAGCATTACCCCCACATACCAGTTCTGATACTTCACATAAAAATACTTTTTATTTTGATATTCTGCAGCACTCACACTCACAAACTTTCATGTGAAGGATGTGCATGCCTGTACTCCCTTCTCCAACTGTGAAAATGATAATAACTGCACCAAACCCTTTGTACATTGTTACTTGGATTGCCTGGGTCTGATGCACAGCACAGCCACCTTATGCATGAGTAAGCACAGCCTGGTGCTGGTTTTTCATGCATCATTTGTACCGTAGTGTATCTGCTTAACTGATGTTTACTGTGTTGTTAAGCTATATAGGTTCATAGGTTCATAGGTAGGTGCTAGGCTATTGGCCCTAGGGCCTATACAAGCCTAGCCAAAAAGGTACCCTGGCTTTCGCCACCCAAGAAAATTATTTTTCTGTGCCCCTGTCAAGCAGAACCACAGAAGTGATCCCCGGGGTGAATTTCTTATTACCCATCCAATCATCAAGATTTTTTTTGAAGAGTGCTAAGGAGGAGCTCTGTTTGACATAGATAGATAGTCTGTTCCAGAGTATGGGAAGTCTCTGGGACAGGAATCTATCCCTCCAGCATGTTCTGTTTATTATGGCGACAAGGTTTAGGTCCCTAGAGCATGTAGCTTGGGGGGATTGGGATTTCTTTAAGTGGAGCATGTCCAACAGCTCTGGGTTTGACATAGCTTTGTATGTTAGGCAGAGATCGCTTCTGAGTAGGTGATATGCGATGGAGTAAAGCTGGAGTTTTTTGAGTCGGTCTGCATAGGGCATTTATTTGAGGCCAGTAATCCTCTTTGTGAGGTATTTCTGTGGCCTTTCCAGTTATTGTAGATGTCTTGTGAGGAACATACCAAAAGGGGCGTTGTACTCTATAATAGGTCTAATGAGTGATGAGTAGAGGGGAACAATGACCTCTTTTTTTCTGGATGAGAAACCTTTTGTGATGAGGTGTGCCACATAGAAGGATTTCCTGACTACTGTGGTGATGTGATTATCAAAGGAGAGACTACTGTCCACCTGTGTCCCAAGATCTCTTATCACACTTTTGCACTTTTGGTGTTAAGTAGACTACTGCCTATGTGGTAGTTCATGGGTACAGAGTTTTTACCAAAGGGGATGACAATGCACTTTTTGGCACTGAGCTTGAGACCATGGCTTTGACACCAGGCATCTGTCTCAGTGAGGCCATTTTGTAGGATGTCCACATCATTAGGAGTTTCAATTATGACTCCTAGTTTGCAGTCATCTGCATATTTAGTTAGCCAAAGACCTTCTGTGTTAGTCTGTACTTCAGAGAAGTAGATACCAAACAGGAGAGGACCCAGGACTGAACCCTGTGGTACTCTACTTGGCACTGGTCTGAAGTCTGATTTGGAGTCTGCTACTTTCACAGTGTGGGTTCTGTCAGTGAGCCAGTTGGCAACCCATCTTCTGACATAGGGATATATATACCTAGTTTAATGAGTTTATCTATAATTTCAGAGTTGAGGATGATGTTGAACACCTTGGAGAGATCTAGATAGGCTGTGTGAACCACCTTACCCTCATCAATGGCTTTGGTGACTGCTTTAAAGAAGTCTATCAGGTTTAGGAGACATGATCTGCCTTTTACAAGAGGCAGTTCACTGCCTCTTTGCTAATGCCATGGCATACTGTGCCTGCCTCTCTCTAGCATGATTGTCCCCTGCTAGTTACTCCTCCTCCATCTCTTTATCTGACTCAGCTTCCCTGACCTCTTGTTCTGAGAGCTGCTGGGTCTGCAATAGCCCAATCTGCTGTAACTGTTTCCTAAGTATAATATTGTGTAACACTGCACACACAGTTAGTATTCTGGCACACATTGCCAGGTCATACTGCATGGCAACATTAGTTGACGTCAGAAACGGTTCCATTCTGCTGACCAAAGACATGCTCAATAATGTTTTTGGTTTGCGGTAATGCATGGTTGCAACCACAGTCTGTCTGATAGTGTGGAATGCTTATGTGTGCCATGAGCCAGGGTTCCAAGGCATATCCAGCATCACTAGTAGGATGCCCTTTTGAGAAGTCACCCTCTCACAAACTATTGGTACATTTCATATGAGTGCCATATGTGGAGCTACAAAAACTGCAGAATGGTCTGAACACACATTGTAGATAATACACTGCACATTACAGGCCACCTGACAGTTGACTGAGTGATACCCTTTGCTGTTCATCTACTTCTAAGTAGGGCCCTTGATTCAATGAGGGTACAGTCAGAATCTTCAGTACCTCAGTGAAATGGGCTATATCATAGAAATCCTGCATGGTGTCAGCTCTCTCCTCTGGAGTACATGGAAACCACATATGTTTTCCTACATACTTAAGCATGGCATTGAGAAACTGATGGAGTATTCTCGAGACAGAGGGCTGATATACCCCCACTCTGTCATTAGTGGGTCATTCATAGGTCTCTGTAACCTATATTTCTAAAGCCATGAATACCTTAGTATCCACTGAGACAGGTACTTCATGACTCATACAGGGCTGCAATGAGGCCAGCACTTTTTAATAATTTTTTGGATGATGTTCCTGTCAACACGATACCAGTCCACAGTACTGATGTCATGAATGCTATGAAATGTTAAGTGCAGTTGGATGACTTGTCACTTCCACTGGACATAGTACCTGCAATGAGAGCCTCCTGTAAATACACATTTACAATAGCTACAGCAACCCCTAACATAATTCTGTGATTTTTCTCTATCCAAACATGGGCATATGGCCTAATTCAAATAATCTGCAGATTTAGCTTCATTGCATGCCATTTAAATGTTTCTGGCTCATTTAACGATTGTGTTTTGATTCATTACCACACATATGCATTATTATACGGTCATCAGCATATAGCATGACCAACAGCATTATTTGGGCTTGCCACATAATGTTTGTTTTTCTGAACTGCATACACTGTGCTAATGGCTGCTCATAATGCAAATTTACTTAGCATGATGCAATAAAGTTTTCTAAATCCAGGTCGGTGATTACACAAAACAATAACAAAATCTCATTTTTGAAAAGGAAAAATAGATTTTAGTCAGGAATGAAAAATATAGTGTTATTAATTCATGCAGAGCTCTAAAACTGGAAATCTAATACTTTCTTGAAAATAGCTACTGAAATGTTTGTGTTACAGGTTTGTATTTTCTGTAGCAAATTTTTTTTTTTTTATTATTTTTATTTTATTTTTACATTTGTTAGCTGAGTTATTACAATGATCGAAAGACCCTTTTCTGGCGCAGTCTAAGCCAAGTAGGCTTGCTCAAAAGTTAAATAACAAAGAATATACAATTGATCAGTCCACAGTAATAACATTAAGCAAAGGTCTACAGTAAGCAGTTGGAAAATTATTAACAGTCTAAACTAAGACCTGTACAACATGCTAAAAATATACAATAGCAATAACTCATAGAACAAATACTCTATTACTATAAAATAGCAGTTTTAGAGCAAATGACAGTTTCAGTCCCATGTAATTTTTAGTTTGGAATGCACCAAAGATAGGACCATAATGCTAAAAAGGGGAAGTTAGCATTGGGAGTGTTTGTGTTAACAGGGATTTAGGTGAGTTTTGGAGTGGACAGGGATGCAGATGTACAAGCCCCAGGGGGTAGTAGTAAGTATTTAACATAAGTACTTTTATAGTATGTATACTGATGTAATAGACATAATTGTCTAGTGGTTAAGTTTAGGTTGAGCTAGAGGTGAGTGAGTTAAACTTTAACTTTGATTATAAACGCATTTACCCTGATGGGTTTCCCTAAGGTGCTTTTTTAAGAGATTTGCAGAAGGTCAGTATGATAAGGCAACTTCTGATTTTTATGGGATAATATTCCATTTAGCTGGAGGTTAACTTAGGAAATGATTTTCTGCTATTGCAAGTGTATAATGTGGCTTGATGAGAATATTGTCATATGAGTTCTTTAGTAAATAAGTTAAAATTCTTAAATGTAGGAGACTTTTGAGTGGAGGCTTGTGATGATTGTGTATTAGATTATAGATTAAAGTGTTAAGGAGGTTGGTAACCTTTGCCGCTCCAGGTAGCCAGTTTATTCTTTTGATTGTCTGGCAGTAGTACTCATACCGAAGACTTCAGAGAATGGATTTAACAGTTCTGTTCTCAGCCTTTTGAAAGGTATCTAGGTCTAGTACAGATTGTAATGCAATGATATGTTGGGGATATTCTAGTCAGGGCAACAAAACATTAATGATTATCCCCAGAATTAATGAAGCTTGTGCCAGGTGCAGGCATAGCATCAGCGTTCTAACACCAAATATGGCCGCCGAGCGATTCCGGTATGAGCTGTTTCCATGTGCACTACCTGCATACGCTACGCCCGCACAACTCCCGAGCCTTGTATGCTAATTACCCCATGTGCAGCAGTGTAGCATGCAAATGAAGGTATGTAGTGATTCAGGAAGTGGTGCAGGCGTAGTGTAAGCATGCAGAAATGTAAATCGTAGAAAACGGTTTACATTTTTGCAAACATAAAATCAGAGCCATGACAGCTGAACAAACACATGTATTATATTGTTAATATAATGGCTAAATATATAGCCACTGGCATAAAAAAACTTGTACAAAATATAAAATTAACATTTAATATATATAGTCGCACTATCGTGACATGGAAGCGCATAGCAGCAGTGTGCAAAGGGGATCACAAGGAATATATAAAAATATAGAATAAAACTGCAATGAAACACATTTCACGATTTCCCCATAATAGTCAGTGGCAGGCATGCTACACCATACTTATGGCACAAGGGTTGCTAAAGGGCAGTGACAGTGTTATGCGCAGTAGCTAGGAATTAGTAGGCAATGCCATGCAAATGAGAGGAGTAATAGTGAATTGCAGATTCCCTGCTGGTGTATGGATGCACCTCACAGCGTAGCGTTATAACACTGAGGTGCGCCCTTGAGATAAAGATGACATCAAGAGAAGGGTGTGTCACCATTGCTGTAAGCACATTGGAGCATTGCTAAACTGGTCTGCTCCTAGCTAGGCAAAGCTGCAGGATAGGGGTGTTTTGAATTGGCCCTAGCTATGCTTATCTGAGAGTACACAAGGTAACCGAGTATGCATGTGAACGGAGATGAAAGCACACATAAACCCAGTAAATGGGTATGTGCGGCGCGCACTGCAGCTGAAACAGGAAGGATATAGGAAAGAAATAAGGAAATGCTGCAGCAGTGAAATTGGAGTACAAATGACTAATTAACACCTAGGCGCCTACAGTGGGCCATTGACAACAGCTAACAAGGCTGCAAGCAGCTACCTGCAGAACAGGGAAGGGGAGGGGCTGCACTGCAAAGAAAACAGTAAAGTGTCAAAGCAGAACAAAGCCGATATGCAGTATATCAGCTACAAGGCACATTTTGCCATGACTGGGTAGGGAAAGTACAAAACAAGAAAGACAGCAGATGGATGCATGCCTGATAATGGGAGGGGATCCAGGTCTAAAATTAAAGGGCAACAGATTAATCAAGGCAAGCAAGTAGATCACCACAGTAAAGGCCCCACACTTGCAGTACTCATTGAAAACCTATAATTAAGACATGCTGCAGCTGGAATAGCTCATACACACCCACTGACATCAGCAGCATCCATAGCACAATGCTATAAAGTGTGAAAGCACCTCATACACATTTGTGTATTCCCATACACTCTGCACCAGTGGTGTATACATTCGGGGAACTTTTATTATGTACATGTTAGGGGCTGCCATAGCTTTGATCCACCAGCATGTGTTGGAGACTAAAGGTGGTGTGGAGGATGATGCACACGACCACCTCAGGCACCAGAGGAGGAGGAGAGTGTTCAGACCCAGGGCAACCTATCAGGAGCTACATGATCTGGAGATAGTAGAGCATTACAGGGTGGAAAGGAACATCCTACAGCAGCTTGTGGAGCTGTGCCGGCCACGCCTCAGAGCCAGAACAAGCAGAGGGGAACCCATCCCAGTGGATATGAAGGTATGTGTAAGCCTGAGAATACAAGCTACAGGTACCTTTCAAAGACCAACTGGGATATCATTGGGGATCTCACAGGCATCAGCATTCAGGGTACTACACCAGTTCCTGGATGCCATGTTACCACATGCCCATGAGCACATATACTTCCCCTGAACGCAGGAGGAGTTGGCCAGCAATATGCGTCTCTTCCACCATGTGGCAGAATACCCAGAGGTACTGGGTGCAATAGACTGCCACGCACATACACATCAAGTCACCACCTGGTGAGCAGGGTAGGTGCTACATAAACTGCAAGGGATACCCCTCCATCAACTGCCAGGTTGTGTGCAATGCCCAGGGCATTATCATGGATGTGTGTGCTGGCAGCCCTGAAAGCTATCACAACTCCCACATCTGGCATGTCTCACAGCTGTATCGGTTATTTGCCAGGCGGGACATCTCAAATGGCCACCTGGTGGGGGATGCTGACTATGCACTGGAACCGTGGATGATGACTCCCATCAGAAATGCACACACACCCATGCAGGAATGCCATAATGAGGCACACGCACAAACCAGAATCCTCATAGAGCGTGTGTTTAGGATGCTGAAATCACGGATCTGTTGCTTGGACATATCTGGTGGAGCCTTGCAGTACTCTCCAGGCACAAGTGCCCACATCTTCATAGTGTGTGCCATGCTAAACAATATGGTCCTGCGGAAACAGCTGCAGCAGGGACAGAATGATGAAGGCCCTCACAGCCCACCACCATTGCCAAGGGCCCCACAGGCACAGAGGTACTCAGACCATGAACATCCTGAGCCAGCCCCAGTAGACTGATGGAGGCGTGCCCAGTATGCCCATGCCTTGGCAAAGAGGGAATGTATAGCACACACACTGACAGTGCAGGCACCTAGGGAATGACACCTTTCTCCACCTGCACACAGTAAAAATGGATGGCACACACACAAGACTATTTGCAAATTGTCATGTATAGGCAGTCTACTGTGTGCATCCTACATAGGCAGCCCTCAACTATTGCACACACAACTGCCATTGGCACAAGGTAAGTCAACACCTGAACAGTAAAGTAAGCTATCAGCATATGCAGATACTGTATGTATAGATTCATAGGTAGGTACTTGGCCAACTGCCAGAGGCCATTCATACACCCAGCCAAAATGTGTCAGATTTTGCCACCCCATTGATTCATTAACTGTCCCTCTGTGGAGCAGAGCCAATGGCGGGATTGCTAGGGTGCATCTACTGTTCCCCATCCACTTTTCAAGGTTTCTCTTGCAGAGTGTTAGTGAGGAGCTCTGTATAGTGTAGTTAGGGATGTTGTTCCAAAGTATGGGGAGTGTCTGTGACAGGAAGCTGTCCCTCCAGCATCTTCCAGTTATTGTTGTGGCAAGGTTCAGCTCACTACAGTGTGTGACTCACTGTGACATGGATTCCCATAGGTGGAGCATATCCATCAAGCCTGAGTTCGACATAGCTGTGTTGGCCAGCGGAGATTATCCCTGGGTAAACGAGATGCCACTGAGTAAAGCAGGAGTTTATTCAGTCTGGCAGCATAGGCCATATGTTGGAGGCCAGTAGTCCCCTTGGCGAGGTACATTCGTGGACCCCCCAGCTGTTGGAAGTGTCTTCTGAGATACATCCCACATGTGTATTATACCCTATGATGGAAATGATGAGTGATGAGTAAAGGGGCACTATAACCCCAGTATGTCTATATGGGAATCCTTTAGTAATCAGATAACCTACATAGAAGGATGTCCTAACTACTGTGGAGATATGATTGTCAAATGGGAGATCACTATCTACCTTAGTCCCCAGATACCCCATTACCTCGTCCGTATTAGAGTGGCTTCCACTTATGTGTTAATATGTTGCTACCAGTTCCACAATGGAATGACCATCCAATTAGTGGCACTTGGCTGGAGGCTGTGTTGTTAGCACCCTGTGGCATTCTCCGTGAGGCCCCTTGAGGGATGTTTGTGTCAGCTGGACTATCAATCATGGCTCCCAGTTCACAGTCATTGCCAAACATGGTCTGCCATAGTCCACCTGTGTTTGCCTATACCTCTGAGACATATATGCCAAACAGTAGGGCTCTCAGGACTGAGTGCTGTAGGACAACAGTCATGACTGGTCAAGAGTTGGACCCGGAGACCGCTAGTTGTACCATGTGAGCTCTGTTTGTAAGCCCGTTGGCAACCCAACCTGTGATGTAAGGGTGTGTGTACAGGCTGGTGTGTTTATCAATAAAACCTGAGTGGGGCATGGTGTCAAAAGCCTTGGCGAGGTCCAGGTAGTATGTGTGAACCACCTCCCCCATCATCTAATGTCTTGGTGACTGTATGTAAGACGTCAAACAGGTTCAATAGGCATGAACTGCACTCAACCAAGCTGATCTGGGTTGGGTCACATACTCTTTGTTAATGAGTGCCATGAGGATGCGAACCACACCATTGTACACCAAGCTAGTCAGGCTTATGGGGTGGTAGTTATCATGGTCAGTTGTGATTCCATCTTGATGGAGAGGAATAACCGTTGCCACACACCATTGTATGGGCATGTAGCCTGTGGAGAGGCTTAGGTAGGAAAGCTTAAATAGGTGGGGGGCAGGTTGACTTGTACAGTTTGCAAAATGCAGTCAGGGACAACATCTGCCTCCATTGATGCTGTGTTGTGCTCTTAGAGAGGGCCATTTCCACCCATGTGTCCCTGATGTGTGGGATACTGTACCTTTCGGGTAGTGTTGTGGGCTCTTTAGGGGGTGAAGCATGCACTGAATGTTTCTGCAAGGCTGTTGGTGTTATCAGTAGGGTCAGCATAATTTGTGCTATATTTCACTGGCACAGTGTGTCACCATGCAGATCCTTGACATAGCCAAAGAAGGCTTTGTGGTTATCTTTCGAATCCCTGCGTATTCTCCTGCTGATGTTAGCCTTGGGTGATGTCATGAGGGACCTACATATCATACTAGTAGTGGTCATGGATGTCTGCCCTTCGTGGGATTTGCTGTGTTTCTGGAACACTGTCCTACTTCTGTAGTATAGCCTATTTATTGCAGAGGTCCAACAGACAGGTGTCCTTGTCTAGGAGGAGTGAGTCTTGGTTTACCAGTGATGGCACGATCCATATATAGATAACAATCATCTGTATAATAAACATTCGAAACACCCATATAAACCCATGTGTGCTGGAGAGTACAGTCAACAGAGAATGTAATGTTATGTCAGCACATAGTGAGATGTTACTTCACTGACATGTATATATCCTGAGTAGTTAGCAGATGTGGCCGTGTTTGCGTGCACAGGTTATATGTTACAAAGTTTGTTTAACTGTGTTTAACCGCTGCTATAATGTCACACAAACACTTTTAAACATGCTTATAACTGCTTAAATGAGCCTTATTCTGCAGTAAAAAACATTTGTAAAGCATCACAGGTGTCGAACCCTGGATCATGCACACTATAGTCATGGGACTTACCACTAAGCCATCCAAGGTGTATACATGTTACATGGTCTTGAGACTACACCTTATACCATATGCATTTCACTGTAATGATCACAAATGGGACAGTCACTTTGTGTACATATGTACAGTACATTGCAATGTACTGTAGTTTGTGAACCAACACATTCCAGTCTACATATGTATTACTGTTACAAACTAATATGAAATATAAATATATATATATATATATATATATATATATATATATATATATATATATATATATATATATATTATACAGTTACATCAATAGCCATATATATGAACAGCTATGAACACACTTCGTGACACAGAAGCACTCCAAAGGAATTGGAGTGTACACAAAACACATGCAGCTCTGGTATTATAACAATTAATATTAACCTAATTCACCATAGAAGGGGTGGTTGTTGTGTATGTGAAGATTGGGGTGTTGGAGGAATGATGGGTAATGCAATCATGCATCAAGGAGGGCCTGGGTCAGATGTCCAAGAAGTGAACTGGAGGGGTATACATGGAATATGGGGACAATATAAAAAGGAGACAAAGCATGAACCTTTCTCATTCATAATACACCCTGTCATGTGACATTGCAACACCAAATTTCACAAACATATGAACATTAACATGTATCAAACATATCTACACCAACTAACTGTCACATTTGTTTTCAGTAGTGAGGAATGTCTGTAGTACAATGTATATTCTAAACACCATAACATTTGTACATATCTCAGATGCCTTAGTGGTATAGTCAGTGACAGTGGTGTTCATGGTCCCGGGTACAAGACCTGCAAGGGCTGTTAGGTTAATTTGGGGGCCAGAATAAGGGCTGTTGGATGCAGGTGGATTAAAGCACTCTTAAGCAGTTGTAAGTGGGTTTCCACTGGTTTGCGCAACGGTAAGTGGCACTGAAACATGGTAAATGGAGAAGTGCTTCACAGGTTTAACCTTTGCTTAACATCGTGCAGACCATGGGCAAACCTGCTTACAACTGCGTAAATGTGCGTTATTCACACTTTCCCTACCAGTGCCTACTCTGAGAGGTAAAATAATAACACCTTCCAGGAGTAGAACCCGCAACCATGTACTCCATCCTCAGAGTAACCTAACACTAAGCTACCTGGGATGTACCTATCCCAGTTGCATATGCAGACAAGTTAAAACACAAAAGGGAGGAATGTGTTGAAATAGGACAACCCACCATGTACCCAATTAAAGGTGTATGCTCATATATATATTCAGAGAGCGAGAGAGATACATAGAGACTTGTTGATATATACAGGTCTACATATATATATGTAGATATATAGATAGGTTAAAACATCTACACATCTATGGAGGTACAGATAAACATAAGCAATAATATATATATATCCATATGCAAATACACACACACACACACACACACACACACACGCACACACACATATAAATATATATATATATATATATATATATATATATATATATATATATATATATACACACACACACGTACATACATGTCTGTAGACAGCATCCAAAGTGGTCACACATTCCACCCCCCCAAACAATATGAACATAACATACGAAGAGTATATGCCAATACACTATTACATATATGTTATATGGACACAGTCACCAACACAACTGCAATGACTGCAAATATCCATGACAGAAATACACAGACAGCTTTCATTTTGCAAAATTTTATTACATTCGATGTATTGCCAAAAGGATTGAAGGACTAACAGTACCTGCATGCTATACAGGAAGCATTTAATAGTGCCTTAGTGAATCAGCCTGCAATTACCATAGTATTAGTCCACTAAGGGATAAGCGTTCACATAGGGAAGGAACACCCACACACATATAGGCGTTATATAAAAGGAGTTCCTACACACCTGCATGTGCTTTGTACACCCACCAACATCTACCCCACAACCAAAATAACATCAATATATACTGTCATACCATAACCAATTATTCAACTACTGTACAACATCTGCTGAAACTTTAACATGCCTGGACACAGACACACTAACATGGCCCTATGTGAAATAGTTGCCGTTATACAATTGAACAGCTGCTGATGTAACAGGGTTTGTATGAACTAATCCCGTTTCAGAAGGTTGAAAGCTTCGTACACCAGGAAGTGTTACAGAGTACTGATTATCAGCACAGTATGATTCACATTAACACCAAACTAAATATGTCTGGTAAGCACACTGTAAACCCCCTAACATTATATGCATAGCTATGCAGCCTTAAGCTGGTCAAACAACCTGGCCAGACTGAAACATATGAAGAAGTATTAGGTACAGACAAACCCTGCACAAGTAGCAATGTTCTGAAATATAACAGCAGTGCTCACATTTAGACCAAATCCTCTAGGCATTACATACAATATATTACTGTCCGTCTCCATACAGCTGTTGCAATAGATTCCAAACAACACTTCCACACTGTCTTCCTCACAAGTAAGGTAAATGGACAACGCCCAAGTGGCGTACTCAGTTATACTCCACTGTAGCCATGGTATTGGCTAAGGCAGTAGCAGTGCAGCTGATATGCATATAATTAGCTACTTAGGAACACCAATTGGTCATCGGGATAGCACATGTTACTGATCTGTAACTATAAAAGGTTGCCTTGTCACACATTCAAACCATCTGTATCTACTTGTAGGACAGTACAAAACAGTGAAAGACAAACTGAAAATGAATATTAAACTAGTCAATAACACCTCCGATTACTAAGAAGGTATGTATAACATGTAGTATGTCTGTGTATGTAGTACCCATACTGTAAGAATTACAGTGTAATCAATGTATATAGCGAAAATAGCTATCTTGTAGCGATGTCTTGTTGAGCAGTAGTAATGCTTGTAGTATTCTATGTGTGTACTGCTGTAGGTCACACAGCAAACTCCACATACACCTCAAGGGATGATATGGGCTTGGAACCCACCAATTCACTTCCAGCCACTCTCAGTGTCAGGATTGGTCCAACAAGTATGTGCTATAAGAGGGGATAGTATATATAGATATATTGCAACAGTCGACATACGTATGGGTGCATAAGTAAGATGAACATGTTAAAGGTGGGCTTACCATGCAAATATGGTGTGCATTGTGGGATATTGTGCCAATAACTGTGTAATGTACAGTATTCTAGGCAGATCTGTATTCTATTCTACATAGCAGTTCTGTTATGTTATGCAAACAGTAGTTATGTCTATTGGCAATTACAATACTCAATGACAGGATACATATCATTTGTATTCATCTGACAGTTTAGCAGCATGATAGCAAAGATAATTGGAAGAGCCAGGTAACTATCCATGCACATAACACATCTAATATCCACCTCTCTAGTATCGTTTGCAAGCAATAACAGCTGTGCATGTGTACATGTTATGCAAATGTGTAGTGATCCTTGTTACAGGGCTGGACCTCTCTACTATCGTTTGCAAGCAATAACAGCTGTGCATGTGTACATGTTATTCAAATGTGGAGTGAACCTTGTTACAGGGCTGAGCCAAATGGCTATGTACACACCTACATAGAGTGGATATTGAGAGTAGAGACACACTGGTTGAACTACCAGGTTTGTGTAGCCCAACCTCTCATTGCCAACCTAACAGCCGATTGCACATACTGTATGTAAGGTAGTGCACAGCACTGGTAATGAAACAGGTTGCATATCATCATTAACTCCAGTGTAACATCTGCAGTAGGAATGTAAGATGTAGGAGACAGCTGCCCATGTGTAATAGCCGCTTCATAGGTGATGGCTCACACTATCTGATTATATCCTGATCATGTTGATAGTGGCAGCAGAGTCTCTTGATACATTACTCTGTTTGGAGAGTGGGTGTCTGTGCCCAACAGAGCTCATGGTCCTGGTAGATATGTGAGTATATACCCAGAGAAGGAAACAGACCTGTAGACACTTGCATCATCTGTAATCAACTAACAGGATGTGATGTGATCCTCAGAGGAGGATTGCTGCTAAAGGTAGCTATAATGTTTCCATAATAGCCAGTGTTGTCACGTCCATAACACAAATATTTACATGTGAGCATCACTGTCTAAAACATCTTCATAAGCAATACGTAAACGAAATACAGTACTTAGTACTTGTAGTACTGAATGCTCATGCAGGCATGTCCACTAGTCAGCTACTGGTGTTTACTAATGTCAGCTTTGTGTATGTGGCCATCCTAGGGGAATGTAATCTCTATGCCATGTACACTGCCAAACCCACCTAACACCACACCCCACACATTGTTTGGGATGCAGCTACAGGGGTAAGCTGGAAGGCTGCCCAGTCTACAGCCATGACTGGACTGGACAGTCATGAGGTGTAGGCTAACACATGCAGCTCATCAACACAACCAACACATACCCTTACCAGAACACAGTAAGGACACCCACACACACTACCAGAAATCACACACATTCACAGACGCGTATAAGTATTTGACCAAACAAGTGACCCCCCCTCCCCCAAGCAGGAAGAGACAGACACCGAAATACACAAACTGTATGACATAGTTTGCATAATTGTGCCACACCTCAGAATACGTGACTGGAAACATGCCCAACAGTAGTCATTTGTGAATGCAAACTCTAGCATTATGTTACACATCAACCTATACAAGGGCATTTATACTGTCATCTGCCTGGCTGCCATGATTAGCCACATACCCATACACTCAGACCACCTTTTGAACTATACACATTGCTCTGGCATATTCCATATTGCTGTGCAGGACCTGTGATGCAGTAGCCTGGACTGCATGGAAACACATGTAGGAACTGTCAGGTCTTGTAGCTCATGCAGGTATGTCCCAAGGCCTGGGTAGCATTCTATCATTGGCCAGAATGATACTGCAGTACAGGGGCAAAAGGATTGTATTCCACAATTGTCTAGTGTAGTGGTGCAAGTCAAAGGGTATCCAGTATCTGTCATCCTGGGATAACATGGTTGACAGACCTTGATGCTTTGCCAGACAGGGCCTGCACCTGTCACCCCTGGGAATCTGGATACTGCCTAGGGCTTTTGCTTCCCCTATAGTGCCTTCATCATGCCCAGTTCAAGTGAAGGTCTACTGCTGTTACAGGGACAGCCAAGCAATAAACTGCGGGTCTCGCTACACAATGATACATGTCAGAAACACTATACAGACACACATATGTCAATCCCTAACATGGAGAACATATCTGTGCAGTGGCTGAGACATGTTTCAATGCTCCAGAGAGCACACCTGCATGACCATGTTATAAAACATACCTCACCTCTTGCTCATTATCCTTTATTGAAACACACAGGCCGCAGGTGTGTCCATATTCCTGAAGGATATGTACACCCCAACGCTAGTTGCACTTGCATAACTTCAGATGCATTATGCTGAGCAATTACCTTTGTGCCAAAGTGGAATTCAAAATGCACCTTGAGACAGATCACCCACTAGGCCGCGGACTTCGCAACTGTCATAATGTGCTGTAATGAAGAAGATTAGGTCTGAGACAGAACCATAATAATGGCTACACTCAACTGTTCCATTATGAACTGGAAAGATTTCTTATGTACCAACACCTGCACTCAATGCATGTTGGATTCCATCGACCCCACTGACCTGGATCACAGTAGTCACACAAACAGGGCTAACAGTATGCTACACATAATTAGTCTCCAATGCCAATGTTTTGTTTCCTAAGAGCAGAGTAGTGACTGTCATGGCACCCATGCAGATGGACAATGCATGTACAAATGCTGAATCCTACACAAATGAACCTTAAGCAGTCACATATGTGCAGTGATTGTGCCATTGAAACAGAACCAGGAATCAACCCAACAAAAACAAGAAGGCAAACTGGTGGTACCATGCTTTAAACTGTACCACAGAAGGTAGCAACTGTTGCAAGAGTGAACACACATGAGTGTAGGTGATCCCTGGTTGCCTCAGTAAGATGCAGATACACCATATATAACCACACAAAGCTACTGTGAAACTAATCAGCCACATATTATGAGGCCAAGCACAGAGCATTCCATTGCTGTGTCATTAATCGTAATGGCAACGACAAAAGCTGCCATGCTGCACAGCACTATGGCATGGGAAGTACTGCACTGACAGAAATAACACCCGTTCATCCAAATAGGGTCTTGGAGAACCTAAGCCCTCTCCCACCTCCCCCCCAACAGGTGCACTTAGTAATATATCCATGTACACTACAAGGCCCTTTACTAACAAATAGGCAGGTACAAGCTGCACTCTCTAAAGCCATACATACAGTTTTCATGGGACCTGTCAACATCCCACGGTGTATCCTACACAAATGTAAGAACATTCAGCTATCCACATACACATCATGTTCAATCATAGCTCCATGCCAGGCTGTGTATGCACCGAATGGTGCACAGCAACAGTTATCACACCCTACAAAGGGGGAGACACCATTGATAATGGGACGTAGTGCACAACTACCCTGCTGAGTCTGCTCTGTACGACCATGAACCGTTATCAACTTATTTGATGTACTCGGTACAGATGTAGATGACAGTAGGGTTGATTCACACTGCATATCATGACCTTGCCAGGTCGTAGGACATCATCATCCATACTGTGTTCCAGCTACACTCAGTAAACTAGGTGTATATTCCAATGTCACAGGAGTGGTTGGCAACTGGACTGCTGGCAGAACCAACACTACAGAAGGTGTCTGACAAATACACGCACATCAGACCAGTGCCAGCCACAGTAATACAGGGGTCATTCCCAGTACTACCCCTCTTTGTTATCTGTACCACACAGACTAACACAGAAGGCATCAGCCTATTGATGGTTTCAAATGACTATGAACTAGGAGCAATAGTCGACTCAATGTGTGCTGTGTTCAACATACAGAAGGGCCTTAGTGTGTCAGATGTGTGTTGTGTGATGTATGGCCACAATCTGACAGCTACGTATTGCATTGTCATCCCCTATGTTACAAACCCTGTACCCATTAACTACCACCTAGGCAGCGGTCAACATAATGGCAACTGTGTGTATGGGATGCAGCTGGACAGTACTTTCCTTTGATAGTTACTTCACCACACCAGACAGGTAGTCATATGTGGCACCCCTAATCATGACAGGGTGCTATCCAGGAATATAGAGATAATTGCTCAGCCATACTCAACACCCATGTGACCTATAATAGATCACATATTTCCTTTAAGGGTTATTGCCCATGTGTAGATGGCCTACACTGCCCTTCCCAATCCCTAGCTGCACTATGTAGCATGCATCCTACCCTGAATAAAGCCATGTCCAACCCAGAGGTGTTGGACATGCTACACTTAACACATCTTGATCCCAAATAAACACATACTTCATGGCCATCCACTTTCTAGTACAAGGATCACAACATGCCTGACAGACCTTTGTCCCATACACTTAACATACTCTTGCCATACTATGCATCCCTGTCCAGCAAAGCTGCACATCGCCCCTCTCTGTGACATGGTGTGATGACTGCATGCCAGCTATATCAGTAACCCTGTGGATCAGTTCTGTGGCACTGCTTGAACTGGCCACTGAAACTTACCTGTCTGTTGCCTACAGTTAGGTAACCTGTCTGCCTAGGTTCGTAAATGGCCCAGGGCATATAGCCTACTAGATTACTATGACCATACATGCTATAGTTGATATCCAACCCTGCAAATACCATCAGGCTAGCTATTGTCCCATGTGTTACACATGTGCAACACAGGCAATACATGGCAGGATGCTACACAGCTGTACAGTGCCATGTAGATGTATATGGCAAAACACATACATGCTTGCAAGTCGGCAGGTCACAGGTCATGTCCCTAATG
>NC_056726.1:749692606-749765279 GCF_019279795.1 Protopterus annectens | reverse complement strand
AAATTTTGGGACCCCAAACTTTTAATCCTTGTTTTGGCCATTTTTTTTAAAAAAGGGTTTAACCTTTTATCCTTTTTTAAGTTAAAAGGTTTTTAAAAGTTTGGAACAGTGACTTAATGTGAGTGTTCAGTTCTACTCAGAGCACGTGTAGGATACAGCCTGGGACACCGTCCGGTCCCATACATATGCTGTGTTATTTGCTGTGGAGAGGGCACCTTTCACCTGTGCATCTGTGATGTCAGGGAGGTTACATTAATTTGGGATGGGCATCTGTACCCTTGGGGGGTAAGGGGGGGGCATTTGTGCAGACTCTGTCTGCCAGGGTGTAGGCTATGTCTGTAGGTTTGGCATATTTTGTGCTGTTATGCAACAATTCAGAGCATATCTGGGTTGTTTCCACACATATTCCTGACATAACTAGTGTCTGGTCAATTTCACTGTCAAAACGTGCAAGTGATGATTATATGAGGGATTGAAGTGTCTTGCCAATACTGTTCAGAGATGTCCTCCCTCTGTGGGATAGTGCTCTGTTATGTAGTAGCTTCCTCCTTCTGTTGTACAGCTTATATATGGCCGGGGTCAACCAGACTGGTCACCTGTTTTGGAGGAGTCATGGTTTTATTTGGGATAGCATGATCAATGCATACCTGCAGGTGCTCATACAATGCGTTTGGATATGATTCTGCAGATTGGGCTGTATTATCCTACAGCACGGGGCCTTTGAAGTATTCCACCCCAGTCTTCACAAGTGCAACGTCTGCTTTTGAGAAATTCTTTACAGTGATTTCCTTGGCTGGGGGTGGGGACTGGATATGGATGTCCAGAGAAAGTTGTTTATGGTCTGATCTTAACAATGAGGGTTCTACCTCTGGTGTGGAACATAGAGTCCCCATGTTGGTGATGATCAGGTCCAATATGTATTCCCCCTTGTGGATGTGGTGACTGGTTGGGCCATAGCACATGTATCCACAAATTGTAGTGGCTGTAGGGTGATATTGTTGAGGGCCTGAGTAGTATCCCCAGTCAATATTTGTGTACCTGAAATCAACCACTATAATGGTGTGTGTGAAGACCTTCATATCCTACACTGTTCCCAGGAAAGCCGAGTGTGGTTCCTGGGTATGGGGGGGGGTGGTCTGAACTACACACCAAAACAAAAGGCAGTTTTGCACTATGGTAGTTGTATATGTATGGCCTGTCATGCTTAGTGCAGTGGTACCAACCCAGAGGTGTGTGTATCTGTGATGTATATGGATACACACCCTACTTGTGTTGTATGTCACAAGTCCTGTGGTCATGAAGCATGGTATAGAACATAACCTGGCAGTGCCAGTGTGCGTATGTGACCCTGAACTAGGTATCTGTTAATGCACAGATATTGTTATCCCCCATACTGAGGGATAGTAAAATATGTACATTCCTCTTTGGAAAGACTGATGATGTCAGCACCCTATAAATACAGCAGGAGAAGGGAAATCATCCAGTAATGTGAATAGTGCGCTGCATTAATGCGTCTCTCACAAGTATCATACCATAGTTAGGTAGGGGTTTGAATCCTGCAAACGCTGTGTGTGTGTGTGTGTGTGTGTGTGTGTGTGTGTGTGTGTGTGTGTGTGGTGTGGCAGGGGGGTGTGTATGTATGCAATTCTCTGTGAAAGGAATGGCCTTTTGAAGACTGGGATAACACACTAAAAGATGCACATTCCTCTTTGGAAAGACTGATGATGTCAGCACCCTATAAATACAGCAGGAGAAGGGAAATCATCCAGTAATGCAAATAGCGTGCTGCGCTAATGTGTCTCTCACAAGTATCATAACATAGTTAGGTAGGGGTTTGAATCCAACAAATGACATGTGTGTGTTTGTCACAGTTTGTCAATGTGTTGTGTGTTTTGCTTTTATTATTGTATGACATATTATTATAACAGTAATTTCAATGCACACATCAGGTATGTGTGTGCCACATACAGATATGTGCCTGTGACCTTTAATAGCTCCTATGTGTGAAGCCTGCCACATATGATTACAGTTGTTACCTTTGCCAGCATATTCCGCAGCTTACCAGACCTTAGGCCATACATGTATGTTGGTGACAATGCAGTCTACTGCAATGATCTGTGTCCTAGGCCAACTATGTGGCACACACCCATGAAAGCTTTGATAGATTAATGTGGGTGAGGGTTCATGTCTGGAGTATATGTCAGACATGTTAAAACACAGCAAAGTCTGTGAGTGATGGACATCCAGTGTAGGTGTATGGCAACTGTTGCCGATATGCATACAGACACCTTCTTGCTTAGGTGATACACCGAGGGACTGCAGAATACCTTTGGAAATGTGAATATCACAGGATAGGCAAGATAACACTTGTCCATATGTACACACCATTACCCGTTCTACATGATGGGTGCTACCACCTACATGGTACTGTTGGAATACTATGTTAACTACATGCCGATGACAATGCTACAGTTGCATTGCAGCAATACAGCATGGCTTGGACAACAGGCATCTGTCTGTATGATACTCTTGTGGTGGTTAGGTGTGTCATGTGTAGAATGCATTGTAGGCCACTGTATCCATTTGCAGTAGTGGATGGACATATCCGTAGTGTGTTGACATGTACGTGAGACTGCTATATGCCAAAGAGTATTGTTCCCAGGGATGTGTGGGGCTCAATAAGAATGGCTACTGGTATAGTGTAGTACTGCAGGGATATCACTGACACCAGGTTCCTACATCTGTGTATCAGTTGAGGAGACACCATGTAATGACCACGGAATGTCAGGCTATGTAGGCTGTGTGTAGTACCAGAATGCAGACCATTGACATATGGAAACCATATCACCCACAGCATACTGTCAAACTTGTCATGTTCCATGCTAACCATGTTCACAAATGTACACCTGCAACTCTGTGCTGCAAACATCACACATGTACTGTCCACACCCCAACACATGCAGGCACAGGTACACACAACAGTCATGTGGCACATGTGCAGATAGTACACTTTGGGAATTAACACTGGTGTATACAAAACTACAGTGACAATCATAGTTAATGCATCATGCATGCTCCAATATACCCACAACTATATCATTACACTGTACTGTTAACAACATGATATCATTACTACAGTGCTATGTAGTCACCCTGTGCATCAGCACCATGCTATCCTGTTCCTGCATCAGTGTTAGAGATGGCAGGAGGTGGCACAGTTTCATCATATGCACAGGGTATGTATTTGGTTTGCCAGAGTCTGCCATTGACACATCCAATCGACATGTATGTGTGTGTGTGTTAGTGAGGGACAACAGTACAACATGGGGCAATGTTGATGCGATGTGTGTGTATGTGTTAGCCCTAGGTGTTAGCATTATGTGTGTGTGTGTATGCTTGCACACAGTTCCACCACGTGGCTGCCATATACTGGTGTTTGTGGACAGCCATAGACTGTACCTGCCAGGTCATACAGATCACTGTTTCTGGCCACGGACACAGTACCTGTGCCTGGCAGGGGTGCTATGGACAGTATCAGGTACTAAGCCAGATTGGGTACTGTCATCAGAAGCAGTGGGATGTTGACTGGACAAATGTCCCTGCTTTGACTGTCCAGAGCCACGTGCATGTGGTCTTCTAGGACGGTGTAATGACAGCACAGACCCAGCATTGCTGGGGCTGGTACTGGCACTATGGGAGCAGCTGCAGGTTTGTTGTTGTCCACGACGACTGCCAGCTGATGATGTTGCTGGCATACGTCCACATCGATGCCTCAACCATCCTGCACTGTCCTGGCTCCTGGACATGTAGTTGTGGAAGAGATCTAATGTGTCCCCCCAATGTCTATCAATGACCTCGCTGATATTATGGATGGCAGCCGCAACATCATGCATAGTGTCATTCATAGCAGTGCGATGTGCTCTACGATCTCTCAGACCCTGTCTGGTGTACCGTTTCATACGTGCCTGTGCCTGCATTACAGCTCGGAACATAGCTGAGGTTGAAAGACCTCTGTGGGCACGTCTGACAAGGGCAGTACGACCATGGATGCTCCCACGAGAACCCCTGGACATCTGTCTGTGTGGTACCATGTCAGGAATCTGGTCATGGCTGCTGTGAGGGGATGCATGTGCTGCATGTGCAACGATACCACACTACCCTGGTCACTGCCCACTGTATGCTGTCCCTCAGCTAAGGACATTGGTGACAATGGATGTATCAGCAGGATGACTGTGCGCATTGATGGGATTGACTGCTGTGTAGTGTTGATTGGCTGACCAACGACAGACCCTGTCACACCTCCCTGTGCCATTACACATGTATCATCATTATCACTATCCCCAGCAGTAGCTTCAGGTTCCCTGCTGCACTCCACCAGAGCAACATCAGAACCTGTGAGAGGAAGATAGGAAACACAGTTTACAAATGTGTACATGATGTTAGCACAGATGCACACATGCACACAGGCACACATGCACACATGCACACAGGCACACATGCACACAGGCGCACATGCAAACAGGCGCACATGCACACATGCACACATGCACACAGATGCACATGCACACATGCTCACATGCACACAGGCACACATGCACACAGGTACACATGCACACAGGCACACATGCACACAGGTGCACATGCACACAGGCACACATGCACACATGCACACAGGTGCACATGCACACAGGCGCACATGCACACAGGTGCACATGCACACAGGTGCACAGGCACACATGCACACAGGCACATGCACACAGGTGCACATGCACACAGGCACACAGGCACACTCCTCAGTATAGCAGATACAAACACAGACACACCTGCAATCCAACACATACACAATACTGTTTGAGGGTGGGAGACAGTATCACAAAGCAAAATATAACTGCACATGTGTCAGCATGCAGATTATGTGTTGCACATGAACATGTAGTGCAAGTGTAGACAGCCCTTGTTAATAACAGTATACGTGTACTTGATGGTTGTGTGTAGTTGTTCAGTGATTGTCTCCACCCTGGGACACAATGTATACAAGGACATAACAATGTTGTGCAAGTGTTACAAGCTGTGGGTGCATATATTTGCACACACACACACACAACACATGATGGTGCTATGCAATAACTGCTATGTGTACTTTTGTGGTCAGTGGAACTGGATGTGGTGTAGTAATGTGAGCCATGATCAACATGCTTCTTGTGGTCAGTCAACATTAATAATGTGTGCCAGACAGGCAGCTAGCATGCTGTACCTGAAGTGCAGTAACATGACTACATCCACAATTACACAGCCACTTGTTACATGGGTGTGTAAGGTGGCCAATAGTGAGCATTGCCTAACATGAATGTATTATTTGTTCAAGACTGTTGCACAAAGACATGGTAGGCCTCTACCCCTCAGGTATATTATGTGTGCTGCGTAGAGGATAAGTGGGATAATGAAGGGTGGCCATACAGCAGGTGTCATAATTGGACATGTGTAGCAGGCTGAGGTGTAGTGTCTATGGCAAACATGTGTGTGCTGTGTACATGTGTATCAGATATGCCTATACAATGTCCAGTACTGTGTTGCCACACATGTGTGTCATGCTCTTTGTATTGCATGTGAGTGAGGCAGCTACTGAGAATAATGGGATATGCATAGTCTCACAGCAAACATGCACAGCATGCATTATGCGTAGGTGTTACATGTGCACACACTACACCTCCATATGACATGCACATGTCATTAGCAACAGTATTGTTATTACACACTCACCAGCATGGATTGGCTGCCTAGCTGTCACTCTAGAGGGACCTGCAAAAATATGACAGTGATTGCCAGTGGCCACAACTGTGCCATTGATACTGTGAGTATGATAAAGTACAGTAGTACAACAGGTGGCTTTCACAGGTGTACAAATTATGCTCAGAATATCAATCTTGCAGAAGAATAGGCAGGTTAACAGCTACACACACAGTACATATCTCACACACGCATAAACTACCAGTACAGAGACCAGTCAACTACAGATATGGCATGTTACCTGCACACTCCATTTCGACATGCTGTGTGGCTCCGGCATCCATGATGACACATGTTTGTGGATGTTGTTGTTGTTGGCCTGGAGCCACAACACTTAGGAGGTGCTCCTCCACACTGGTGAGGGGGGGGGTGGATAGGTACCCCACCTCCTGTGGCAAGCTGTTGTCTGTGGATATCAGATGCACGCTGCCAGACATGTCTAATTAAATCACTGCAGTGATGGCATACCTGCTCATATGTCCGGTTATGCATGCCTATGTCATTTACCCGACAGACAAGATCTTGCCACAGTGCAGCCCTCTCATGCTGGTTCTGGCTGGTCCTGGAAAACAGGACAGAGAAATTCTGCACCAGGCTCTGGTGGATCTCCTGATCCTCTGCTGCTGTATAAGGTGGGTTACGCTGATGCACCATCACCCTGGAAGGAAAAGTAAAATATGTGAGCAAGTCATGTGGCACACTTAATATTCTAATGTACTGATATCACTTAACTGCCATATATAGCATCTGTCTGTCTATCAGGGGATACACATGCTCAATACCACATATCAGTGCTCAGCCCACAACTGTCTGACAGTGCCTGCCACATTCCATACAACAAACTAGTATACACCAGCACTCGACACACTGTTTGGGATACAATGCACAACCTCACACTGGGGAAATGTATCAAGCTAATGGATGAAGAATATTGTCATCCCATGCAATGAATGCAATGCACATTTACAGTTTCAACGATAATCCACCCTAGTCTTTGATGACATACCCCTACCTGACATATGTGCACAGTTGTTAATATAGCCAGCATACCGCTGTCACAGAGTATACATGCTGCCAGGTACACACACATACCCTGTAACACACATGTGATTGCGGCCATGGTACAGGCATCATTATACACACATTACACATACATACAACACGCAAATGTATGACGACACAGATGAGCATTAACTGCGTACCTTATAGTACTGTGTGCCCCTACTTACAGATACCTATGCATGAGGTATGTAATCTGTGCAGACTACAGGAAACACACCAGACAGTGTTACCAGGGAATGTGAACATACACCATACTGTAATGTTTAGGCCTACAACTTCAGGTAGTACAACAGTTCATATGTGAGCTGGATTCAACAGCAGTACCACTTACTGAGCATACATGTATTGCTTCTGCCTACGATGGGACACCGCAGTCATACACAGGGAACTACAGCACAACATATGCCAATCTACTATGTTTGCATCCCGATAACTGACACATCTTTCTCTGGCCTCACACCTACGACACAAACTACCATGACAGACACAAACGTACGCTAAGCTATCACACCTTTACAGACCTTGCACACAGTCAGTGTCACACTCATTCAACCTCACATAGCTGGTATTGCACTGAGTACATGTGTGTGTGCATTGTGTCATAGGTAGGTACTATGCTATTGGCCCTGGGCCTAGGGCAGCCTAGCCATATGCTACCCTGTCCTTTGGGACACATGTAATGCGATTTTACTTGCTCCTGTGAAACGGTTACACAGAGGTGACTCACAGGGCATATTACCTATCTCCATAACATTCATCAGGGGTATGTATGACATCTACTAATAAGGAACCTTGTTTGTTAATGATGGGTGGTTTAGTCCAGGGTATGGCATATTTGTGTACAGAAACCTGTACCGCCAGCATGTGCTGTTTAGTGCAGTGACAAGGATTAGGGCCCTAGGTTATGTAGGCTGGACGGATTGTGAGGTGTTGCCATGGTGGTTGGCCGACTGGTATGGGTGTGACATAACTCTATATGTCCAGCAGTGGTAACCTCTGTGTAGGAAGTATGCAAGGCACTCTAGCTGTGGTTTTGTGAGTCAGTCTGCATAGGGAATGTGTTTGAGGGCATTATCAGTCTTTGTTAGGTATGTCTGTGGCCTTTCCACTTGCTGTAGTTCTCATGGGAGGTACATACTGCATAGAACATTGTGAGGTGTAGAGGGGCACACTGACTTACATTTCCCTAGCTGACACACCTTTTGTGATGACACGTACCATGTACAGGGATTACAAGACTAGTGTGTCACTGTGGATATCAAAGGGGAGGCTATTTTACACCTGTGTCCCATGTTCCCTTCTGACACCTCCAGTGGTAGGCAGGCAGGCAACCACCTATGTGGTAGTTAGTGGGTATGTTTTGGAATGGGGTATGGTACTGCAGTAGCAACACTGGTGTTCAGTCCATGCCTTGGTCACCAGGCACCTGTTGCAGTACATCTGCCCCCATGTCCCCCTCTCTCACTCTCTTTATATAGATATATATATATATATATATATATATATATATATATATATATATATATACATATATATATATAAAATTAAACAACCCAAATGCATGGCAGAAACAGCGTGTCTGAGAATACTCTCAAAATGCGTAGTAAAACCAGCGTTCCAATGATGTCTGTCAAAGAAAAAGTTCAACAGTCACCTATATAAAAAACATTATCATAAGATAATCCTCAGAGCTTGCAAACGGGTAAATTCCTTCAGAATTCAACAAGTATTTCTTCCATTAATCACCATATAGCACCACAGCAGATAAAAACAGTGGTTTATTCAGTCACAAAAACGTTAGCGCTTTCACGGACATTCAGCTTCCGCTTCATCAGACGTGATCCCAACATTCAAACAACCCTTTCTTATACGTCACATCCAGCGTATATCATATTGAAATACTAATTAGAATTCATTATAAACGTAAGGAATTAATCATTATTAAAATACTTATACTATACAAAACTATATATTAATTAAACCTTTACAAATAATTAAACATTAAAACAGTTAAAAATCACAGATTCTAAAACTCAGTCCCTATGGGTTGTGTCACTTTTCAAGTATTACATGTTCAACAAACTGGTGTTAGGAGGGGTGACATTACCAATTTGACTGAACAGGCAGAACTAAAGTGGATACTTCGTTTGGCAGCACACAGGGGTAGAGGTTTAAATGAATGTTGGGAGGGTGGCCTAATGGTTAAAGGTGTTTGCCTTACAAACTCAAGGTACAGGGTTTGAATCTCACAGGGGATAACTGGCTAGGCTTAAAATGGCTCGCAAGGGCAGTTAGCCTAGTACTAACCTATGAACCTATATGTGTGCCCCTTAAGCCTGTACTTAAAGCCAGACCACTTAAGTAGTACACATCGTATATACTCTAATGATTGCAAAAGTGACACATCTTATGATAACATTTTTTATATAGGTGACTGTTGAACTTTTTCTTTGAGAGACATCATTGGAACGCTGGTTTTACTACGCATTTTGAGAGTATTCTCAGACATGCTGTTTCTGCCACACATTTGGGTTGTTTAATTAACTTGGTCTTTTGTTCTTGGGTTGTCTTCAATTATATATATATATATATATATATATATATATATATATATATATATATATATATATATAGATATATATATACATACACATATAAATATATATATATATATATATATATATATCATTATATACATATCTATATATATATATATATATATATATATATATATATATATATATATATGTACATATATATATATATATATATATATATATACACACATATCTACATATATGTATATATATATATATATATATATATATATATATATATATATATACGCGCTCTATATAACTATATATATATATATATATATATATATATCTATATATATATATATATATATATATATATATATATATATATATATATACATATCTATAGACATTCAGATTATGTAGTTTACATTACCTCTCTCTCTCTCTCTCTCTCTCTGTCTCTCTGTCTCTCTCTCTCTCTCTTGCTTTTGTAGGTATCTGCACATGTGTGTGTGATGGCCTCTGCACCAATTGGTGGCCAGCATTTAGTAATTGCATGCAGCCTGCTGTGTGGTAATTGCAGTTCTCACTGTGATTTCAGGACACTGCTATAAAATGATAGGTTAGGTAGGCGTAGGCCTTTCAGTTTTGCAAGGTGGGGACCATGCTGGTTTGCTGTGGACACTGTTGTGTCAGTCAGAAGGTTGGTCTATCTTTCATATCTGAGGCTGTGTTGTAGCCACTGAAATGCATGTTGTACTGAAACCTGACTGTTACTTCTTCCAGTGCACTCTTCTCAGTGTGTATGTTAACTCACACCTGCTAATGCTAACACTGTTTACATGGGAGTATGTACTTTCCTGTGGGATTTGTGGATTAATTGGCATACAACAGTAGTTCTTGCAATGTGTTGCTATGGCTTTTCTATTTTCCCTTTAAATTCACTCCTTGAATGCCTGATATTTGTCTTTACTGGAATGTGTTGCTATGGCTTTCCTATTTTCCATTTACATTCACTCCTTGTAATGCATGATATATTTCTTTCAGCACTAAGTTCTTATATGTTTGCTTTGGCTTGGTGGTACTTCATGCAGTCTGGTGAGCCCAAGGTCTGGCGTTTGACACTTACAAAGGTATTTTATTTTGCTGCTGAGCAGTACTGGGGCCTTGTCATACAGAGTGAATAAGGCACTTTTAAACAGTTGTAAGCGGGAAGCAGGAAGTCAGTGGGGACACCAGCTAGGGATGTGCAGGCTGGGTGTAGGGAAGGTCCATAGCTGCACATTTCTTTAACTGCAATAGCTGTACATATGTTTGACATTTGCTGTGACATTTGAAACCTTCCACCCCTGAGAGAGGGGTGAGGACAACTAAGTATATTGTACTAACAATTATGAATATCAGGCACATGCAGTGCTTGTGAACTGCTATACTGTCATTAGTATGTTAGATGGCTACATACTTTGATATTTCTCTGTTGTACTCCTACATAAGGGCATGCTTGTAGAAGTAATTCTACAGCTATTCACAGAGTGTTTAACAGCAGACAGGCTGATATGCCTGTGTGTTTCTGACACTTCCAGGCCTCAGATACTCTCAGGTATATATTTGACCAGCCTCAGGGAAAGGTACATATCAGTGGGATACACCCGTGATATATTTCAGATATTCTGCAGTTGTGACTGTGGGGTATTTTGAGCATATGTATTACAACACCATTTCTGACATGCAAGTAGTGTCCACTGTAACTTATTGACAGTTACCATTACGTGGGATTTCCCACCTTTCTGCCTACTGTGAGTACATTTCACAGGGAGTCAGTGGGGCACAGTTAACATTTGTTTGCAAATCAGGGACATCCCTGTAAATCAGTCACAGTTGGGAGGTCTGGCCTCTTACCTATTCAAATATGGCAGTGTTTATCCTGCTCTGATACTGTGTGGGGTTTGTAAGGTGCTACTGTAACATTATTACCTACTAGCATGGATGTTTCTCTTATCACACTAATGTAATGCAATTCCACAAGAATTGCCAGTAAAGATACACAGAACAAGCTTTGTGTAATGGCCTTCCTATTTTCCCTTTACATTCACTCCTTGTATTTCATGATATATTTCTTTCAGCACCAAGTTCTTGTATATCTGCTGTGGCTGAGTGGTAATTCATGCAGTCTAGTGTTTCCAAGGTCCTGGGTTCGAGACTGACAGGAGTATTTTATTTTGCTGATGAGCAGACTACAGGCCTTGTCATACAGAGTGACTAAGGCACTTTTAAGCAGTTGTAAGCGAGTTTGCACGAGTTTGCGTGATGCTTAGCTACGCTTATCTACCCTTAGCTAAGCGCACACAAGCGCACACCCGCTGACTACTGCTTAAAAGTGCGTACTCCCGCTAACACCTGCGCTATTTTCTTTTAAAGAAAAGAAAATGGGGAGATAGGAAAGTGGTGAAAAAGGGGGCACAAAGAGGGTAGGACAGTAGGAAAACAAGCTTGGAATGTGCAGGAAGGATGTAGGGAAGTCCCATAGCTGCCCAATTCTTTACCAGCAACAGCTGTGCATATGTTAGAAATTTAGAGTGAGATTTGACACCTTCCATCCCTGAGAGAGAGGTGAGGACAACAAAATATGTTGTACAGCCAATTGTAATTATCAGTTTACATGTCCAGCAGACATGTATGCGAAATGGGCAGCTATGTATGAGGCGTATTTATTTTGTGGGACAGAGTGCCCTTTTTTTATTTTCTTTTCAGGTGAGAGTGGAATGTGAGGTACAGGAAGTAGGTATATTATATTTGGGGAGGTAGGTTGGGGAGGTTAACAGACAAGACAAACAATTCGCATACAGGGGCGGAGTATGACACATGTGGGGGGTAAACACAATTGATGGGGATGGATGTTTGGATATTGCAAGCCCATGAGCCCACAGATGGCAACAGTGGAACTGAGATCCCCACCCATGGGCAGTTACCACTGCACCTTCACAGCGCAGGCTGGGGCTGTGCTGGGGGCTGGATAGGATGGGCAGGCACACCCGTGAGTTGCGCCACTCTTGCCTCAAGCTGGCGTAGGGGATCAGTCACGGAATGCCTGATCTCACTACACACCACAGACCGGACCCTATGGAGGGTGAGTGGAGGCTCTCCTCCGGCCACGCTTGCAGAGGGGGGACAAGCCCCATCCCCTGCAGTGCTTCCACCCGAAGGTGGCACAGGGACACCGGAGGAGGAGGTCCCAGCCTGGGCACTGGTGCCAGGTGTACTCACCAGCTGAGGTGGGAGAGGTGGGTCCGCTGGAACCCGCCTTCCCTGTTGTCCTATGTTTAGCAGTATTTTATGGTATTTTGGGTTAGTAACAAAGAACACCATTCAAAATTAGTTGTAAGAGCATGCATCAGTATTCCCATTAACCAAACACACATGCATTCCAAACATTGAGCAGCAAGCATAACACATGCATATTTAGAACAACAGTGGACATTCCAACAGCATGCAGGGTTGATTGGTGGCAACAGGCCATCAGGTTTGGATATGTGAACAGGGCACATGCATCAACGTACATGCAGATATGTATAAACCAACAGGACAAATGTCCATGGGAATTAATTGTGAATACACATACCCAGTTTGGTGTGGAATGGCATAATTTGTGAAAATAGGGTAGGGTGGAGAAATATTACATTAACAACTTAAACTACCTATACATATACTGTACATTCCTAGTAGATGCAGATATATATCCCCTACATGTATTAGTACAGTTTCCTGTATGTAACCTTAGGACTGTTGGTGATGGTGATGTTACTGCAACATTAATATACATTCCATTTTTATTCATATATGTTCATATCTGGCTGTGTTCAGATAAAGCATCCTGCTACATTTGATTTATTTGGGTCTAGACAACTGTGGATGTTCAGCATTTCATACAACCATACTATCTCCATAATGCAAGGGTACAGCAACATATACAAATTGTGGGACAGACACAGTCCAGGTTCTCTACTTTATTAAAGACATTTCACTCTTTGGTTGTGGCTGTCTCATTCATTTCATTATGTAGTGAATGCAGTATACCTTTATTCCAGACTTATTACAGCTTTCTTGGTAGCTTCAAACTCTCTTTTTCACACCCTCTCACTTATTTTATATTTACATTTCAGGATGGTACTTAATTCTAGGCTTTATTAACATTTATTACTGGGTTACAACAATCCTTTCCAGTTGACTCACTTATTTCATATGGCAGAATTTACAAGGATGTATTCAACAGTTGTCTATCCTTTGTTGATTGATTACAACACTCATTTTCAGGCTGAAGGAGTTATCTGATATTACAGTACAGGTGGGAACTATATTTGAGACTTGTTTAATTTTTATTACTGGATTGCAATACTCTTTTCCAGGCCGCATCACTTATCTAATCTTACAATACTAGCAGAATCTTTCTTCTAGGCTTATTTGACCTTTATTACTGGGTTACAACACTGAACTCTTTTACAAGCTGTCCCACTTATATTCTATAACAATACCAGCAGAATAATTACTAACCTGCCTGGTGGTGCAACCTCGACAGCCTATCAGCATAGGCTTGCCGATTCGCGGAACGAACACCTGCAGCTGTAATATAAATGAAGGGATATTGTAACATACCTATCCATACTATAGGCTAGGATAGCATTTCTTACATACTTAATTACATGGATACTTAGTAGTGGGGCATTGGGCATTTGGTGGGCCTCCTGGATCCATCGGTTCAGTTGGTCCTCCTTTCGTCACTTCAGGTCCGCATGGTGGTGACGGACCTGTTCACCAGTCCTCGGAATGCCTGTGGCACTGGTGAGATCATGTGCTAACCAGTTCCATGCCTCTGCCTTATACGCTCCCATTTGAACCTGGCCCTGCATGAGTTGTGCTTCATGATCATGGACTAGGAGCCAAACCATATATTTTGACTCCTCAACGCCCCACCTTTGTGCTCTAAAGCGATTTCCCTCTCCTGCACCTGCCATCCTGACTGCAAATGGGTACCACAATCAGTTATGGTGTGTACTCCCGCCTATGGGGCTTATATATGCCGGTTTTCCCACACTTATCTGTGATTGGCCATTTTAGATATTTCTCTGCTTACAGCAAACCTGCTTTGTCATGGTTATATTTTCATTCATTCCTATATGTATGGTAATACTGTATTTCTCGGTACAGCTGTCATGGCTTAGTAGTTCAGTACTTTGACTATGGTGCACACTATCCCGGGATCGATCCTTGCCATTGCTTTTTTATTTTACTACTGTCTAGACAGGCTAGTAGGTGTGTCTGTGTGTAAAGGTGACTTTGCTACAGCTTGCCCAACGTTGCCCGACGGTAAGTTGGTTGGCACGCTGAGCAGCTCCGCGCAAACAGCTTACGCTGGGTAACGCGTTATTTAGCCATGAGCACTCGTAGTAAGCTGGGTAAAGCACTGCCCAGCTGCAGGCACTCATATTAAGCTTTTTAAAGCACTGCTCAGCTATGGGCACTCATATTAAGCTTGTTAAAGTGCTGCTCAGCTACAAGCACTCATATTAAGCTTGTTAAAGCACTGCTAAGCTACGGGCACTCATATTAAGCTTGTTAAAGCGCTGCTAAGCTATGGGCAATTATGATCCTTTTTATATATACATAATATAAGTTTTGTTCAGAAATACATGGGCCATTTCATTACATTTTACTTAAATTAAATTTATATTTATCGGGGAATTGTTTCATACTTATTTAAAGAAAAATGGAGGGGGATGTTGTGGGGCTCGAACCGTGACAACCTATTCTTTGGACGACGTCTCTACCACTACGCTATTGCTACTTTTCTTAATTTGCATATGTAGATCTTATATGCTTTTTAATGTCATATCTGCTAACTGTGGTTGAGCGAAGGGCATACCTGTGCAAACGAGTGCAAATGCAGGCAAACATTTTGGAAATTAAAAAAAAAAAAAGAAACTGCTATTTTTACATTTTACATATTTTCAGTAGGGTTTAGTCTGTGGGGATGTGTGGTGTTGTGTTCCTTGACATTTCAGCAGACTCGCTTGTGGGTGTTTACTTTCAGGACTCTGACTCTTATGGGGGCATGTCCCTTTGCTGTACTCGGCAATCGGACACGCCCCCTACTTTCCTACACAGACCGTGTTAGACTTGGGTATGATTCAGCATGCCCTCATGAATATGCATGGTATGCTGACATCATACCGTTCAACTGCAGCCTCCAAGTACGACATATTAAGTCTTACACAGAGGTTTCGTGAATCCAGCCCATAGTTTTGTGAATCTCTGTTTAAATCTTTCATTTCTCCCATGCATATTAAAGAAAATGTACTGCTTCTTTCTTAAATGTTTATGTATTCCTAATTTGTATTTGTACTTGTATTTCATATTTTTTAATTTTTTTTTATTTTCTGGAGGTTTTCTCCCCGGGCCTCCACAGAAAAAGGACCTGTGCCCATTTGGACTATCCCAGTAAACAAATGTAAAATAAATAAATAAATAATAAATAAAGGATATTTGTGCCTCTAGTGGGAGTACAGACCAGCTGTTCTAGAGCATTTGCATTGACAAAGTCCATGAATCTCTGAGCCTGCGTGTTAGCGGTCATATATGTTTCCTAGTTTATACAGGTGTAGCTAAAATCATCGATGAGTAGTGTGTTGGGCTGAATGGTAAGTGATTCTAGTAAGTTCAGGTATCTGAAGTGGTTTCCATGGTTCATGGTTGGGGAACTGTTGTTGGCAATCATATGGTGGGGGAATTTTCCTGTGGTCAGCTGGACATGGAGTAGCTCAAGCAACTCATCCTGTTTGACCAATCTTGAGGAATGATTGCTTTTTACGTAAATGGAAACACCACCGCCTTTCATCATTTTCCTTTTCAGAGGGTGATCTGGATGTGTAATAGGCATCATAGCCTTGCATTGCCTGGGTGCTTCCTGCAGCCTTGAACCACATCTCTGTAACTGCACAGATATCAGCATTCTCCAGGGGAAGGAGAGCTCCCAGGGAGTGCAGTTTCTTGTTAAGGCTCCTATCACTAAGCAGTAGTACAGTCAGCTTGGTATATTAGAAGAATTTATTTTGTCAGTAGGTCTGTTCATAGGATCAGAGGAAGTTACTAGGCTAATGGCCTCAGGGCCCTTAGCCAAATTCAACCCATGTTCCCGAGGGTGTCTGGTTCAAGCAGACACTAAAATCAGCAGCTATTGCCCCTACTCAAGAGAGACACAGGTGAACCCCCCATGGTGAATTTCTGGTTACCCATGAAGTCATCCAAATTGCTCTTAAATAGGGCCAATGAGGGGCTTTGTTCCAAAGGTGGGGCAACCTCTGTGAGACAAATCTGCAAGTTCTGTTGATGTCACATATCAAGTTAAGGTTCTTTGAGCGAGTGACCCATCTGCTATTTGACTTGCGAATGTGCATTTCCATCAAAGCTGGGTCAGAGATTGCTCTATATGGAAGACACAGGTTCCCTCTGAGTAGTCTGTATGACACAGTGTAAAGTGACAATGATTTCAGTCTGTCCGCATAAGACACATCTCGAAGACCTTGAATTTTCTTCATAAGGAACATTGTGGTCTGTCCAATTGCTGTAGGTGTTTGGAAAGGAGCATACCAAAGGGAGCGTTGTACTCTGTTGTTGGCCTATTAATAGACGAGTACAGGGGCATTATAATCTCTTTTTTTCTGGAGGCAATGCTCTTACTTATGAGATGAGCAATATAAAATGCCCTTCTTACAACTGTGGAGACATGGTGATCGAAGTTAAAGTTGCTGTCAACCTGTGTGCCAAGATCTCTCACCACTGACTGTGTGCTTAGGGTGTTGCTTTTGATGGAACTGCCAAAAAAAGCACTATGGGGGTAGCTAATGCCTTGGCCAGTATTCAAAAGCTTTGTGCCAACAGGTCGATCAAGTTGTCCCAGGCTGACAAATACTGGATCCCCTTGGAATGACATCAGTAGCAAAGCCAGTTATTGAAATCAATCATTTTCTGTTTGTATTGTGGTATTATTCTTGGTGATGATAGAATGCTGCTCATTGCAAGTCTCATACCTGCCTGCAAAATGTATTCAGAGAGGTCCATCATTTCTCTCTTCATATAGACCAGGGAGATGTGTCTCATATCATTCAGACCCATATAGATTATGACTGAATCATACTTGGTATTTGTGATTGACTGACCTGACTGCATGCATGCATGCATGATCTGGCTAATCCTGGCCCTGACTGTAACCCTCTCTTTACCCAATATGGTAAGGGGGTATATGTGTGTCTCATGATGTAGTCTCCTAAGACCAAGATGTTTGAATGTGTGGTGTTTTACCTTAGGGACTTGCTTGTGGAGACACTGTCATGTGTATTTTTATTTGTAGTGGTTGGTGCTGACTTGGTTTTGCTTGCATGTGGTTTCTGAGGGCAGCATATGGGAAGCCTCTGAGGTTTTGTGAAGTTACTTGTACCTCACCATATGTGGGTTTATATGTCGAGACCTTATTTAGTGAGGGTAATGATGTGTGAGTGATGCCAACCTGTTTGTCATTTGATTTGTCAGTATGCGAGAGTCATGTCTCATTTTTCATAATGTAACTACATCTCTTACATACTGTGTTTGTTTCAGGATTAAGTAGTTGTCAGAGTACATTGAGACAGTTGCTACTTTGCTTCAGGATGTTCATGTCCACCAGTCTGGCCACAGAGATAGCAGGTAAGTGCCTCTCCATGGTTTCAGGTTTTTTACTATGGGTTTAACCAGGGACAAGAGTGGAGAAATGTAACTGGACTGGGATGATAGCTCACGGACAAAGTATGGGTGCTATACTCACTGTGAACTGCAGCTATCCAATAAGGTGCTGCTACTCTGCATGCAACTCAGATGCTCATAGAGCTGGAGGGGGACTGGTGATGGTTGCAGAGATAGTTGTTCTAAGGGAAATTTTAACTTGATAGCAGTTGCGTCTATACAGGGCACTGCTAACCACCGCTGTGCAGAGTGCAACCAAACACAAACACTGGGCTTATAAGAAATATAATAATTAATATAGGATTCTTATGAGATACAGTAAAAATAATCATCAGAAGTGCAAAATGATACTCTTTATAGTTTGTTTAGCAGCAGATAGCTTTAGATGCAGTGTAAATCTCAGGGAAGTAGCCAAATCAAGAGCAGCTTTGAGGAGATGAGCACAAACCCACACAAATGCTGAGCTTATATAGAATCAGAAAAATAAGATGTTATGTAGTCCTATCTCATCTTCATTCTTGCTGGTTGGGTTCAGAGCCAAACCTCGGCTCTGACTTGGCCACGTACCAAAGCTTGAGAGCTTCAACTGGCTCTAGGCTAGAACCTATCCCATGATGCTTAGCAGCTTTTTCCCAGATCTTGTTTGCCACTTGAAGCATCAGGATTGTCTTCGCTGGCTCAGGCTAGTAATTACATTTATTATATATCTTTTACTATATGTTTTTTCAATATCTTCCTGTTAGATTCTATTATACCTTTCCAGTCCAAGTAGAGTGCTCATGTGTGTGTGTGTGTGTGTGTGTGTGTGTGTGTGTGTGTGTGTGTGTGTTATTACTTGGGTGTGTCTTCAGCTGCTCTCTTTGGCCCCTTGTTTTTTTTCCTATTCCCCTTAAAGAATCCGTTTAAGTTAGAGGATTCTTTCTCTTTAGCCCCTTTCTTTCTTCAGGGCTTCTTTTCCTTTTCTTAAAGAGTCACCATTTAAGTTAGAGGTATCTCCTCTGGTTGGAGGAGACTGTTGTTTAACTTAGAGACTTCTCCTCCTCCCACCCCTTTCCTTTTCTAATAAAAAAATATATACCTCTTTCTACTTGCTTTTTTCTATTGCAATTATTGTAGTTATTGTAGTTACTGTTAGCTGCCATTGTTTATTAGTTGGTTTACAAGATGTCTAAAGAACCTGTTTAGGAGTCGAGACAATATGGTTTTAAAAAGTGTGATTCATGCACCCAGAAAATGTCTCTAATGGACAGACACGCAAGTTGTGTGTATTGTCTAGGAGCAGTCCATCTCCAGGACTCTTGCTCCATTTGTCATGGCTTTAGTGCAAGGGTTTTACAGGAGAGAAAAAACAAACTTATTTTGAGGGGTTTGTTGAAAGGCCCCTTTGAAGAAGGTAATCAGGCCTCAAAATCAGATAAGACAAAAAAGTCAGCTTCGTCGGCTCCGGTGTCTGAGCCGTCAAGCAGTCACAAAGATACAGTATCTTCAGAGTCGAAGGTTCTCGGTTCCGACAAACCTGGCCCTCCCTTGGTTCCATCTGAGTCTTTGGAACTGTTGCGGAGCTGAAAAAGGAGTCAGTCACCATCATTGGAGCCAATACACACAGTGCCGCAATCTTCTCTATTAAAGTCTGTGGCAGGTTGTCATAGGTCATTGACCCATTCCTCTCGATCCTCCAGGTTATCAAAATGACATGGAGTGGGTGGTGAAGAGGTTGCTGCAGATGCGGGTCCTAGCAGAAATTCTTTTGAGCCCAGCCCATTGGATCATGGAGCTGATCACTGTATCTCAGATACCATCTATTCCTCCTCCAACTCGAATGAGTCTGGAGCTAGAGTGTCAGGAAGTCATTGTGATGGAACCGGTGGAGCCAGTAATCACCCATGATATCTTGGCTCTGATGTCTGCTCCAATCTCATCGATAATGTCTTCCATCGAGGGATCTGAGAGCTGACACTCCCTGGTTGGCTCTGGGGGGAGAGTCTAGTCAGACACTTGTCGCAACTGACTCTCCCACTTGGCGCTTTGGTGCAGGTGAGTTCAGCTCCCACATCAGCCTCAGAGCCATCCTCTTCAGCATCCAGGAGTCTCCCAGTCCTTTGGGACTGGAGTCTCTCTCAGCCCAGGATCACGGTGCTTTCGAGGTGATGTGGACTGTGCTCTCCTCTGAGTCTGCTCCAACTTCAGCTCCAGCTACTCTTCCCCCTAAAGGGCCGGCGTCTTTTGCTTCATCATCCCTCCATCAGTCCCAGACTAGAGAGTCAGTGCCCCAGGAAACCCCAATGGGTAGAACCTCCTCTTCCAACACCTCACCGGAACATCCCCCCAAGGAGATCCCTCAGAAGAAAAAGTGTAAGAGGAAGCACATAGAATTCCCTGAGTCTGTCACCTCTGATACCAACTTAGAGGATTCAGAAGGGTCCCCACGGTTGCCCTCTGAGAATGTCTCTTTTTCAGACATCCCTGAGATCCTTAAGCAGAGGGGTGGCTGGAAATCCCTCTCCCCTTTTGAGGATGAGTCAGTATACCTGGAGGGATTTGGCTCTCTCCTCTCCACCTCTTTGGTGTCTCTGCCCTTTGACACGCTCTTGGGTGTTATGAGTCGGAAGGTGTGGGACTCTTCCGAGTCAGTGGACCCCATTCCAAGGTGGCCAAATAAAGTCATTACAGCCCCAGAAGATAGACAATATTTAACAAAGGGAGTTCCAGTAGATGCGATGGTGGTGGCAGTGGCCACAAAGAAGGAGTTAGCTGAAACTTCTGCAACTGTCCGTCCACCGAACAAGGAGTCTCATACGATGGACAGATATGGGAAGCGTATGTTCTCCTCAGTGGCCTTTACCTTACGGTCACTGAATTATTTATCACATTTTACCCGACTCCAGAGGGATCTCCTGAAAGACCTGGGAGAATCCCTACAAAGTGCTACAGCCTAGGGTTTATCAGATAAGATAAATTCCCAGCTTGCGACCTTAACTTCTTTTACAAACTCCTCCATGTGCCTCATTTCCTATGCAGCTGATAGAGTGAGCAGGGCAGCAGGCACAGGAATAGCTCTTAGGAGAAATTCCTGGATGCACCTTTGCGAGTTCGCTGAACCCTCCTGATCTTCCTTTATTGACGCCCCTTTTGATGGCTTGTCCTTGTTCGGGCCAAAAGTAAAAGAGACTCTCACCAGGAGCCAGCAAGATGGCAAGACTCTATCTGCCATCAGAGTGCATTTTTCCACCCCTACCAGACCTTATCTGAAACGTCAAAAGAGCATTGAAAATGTGGTTCCTGAAGTCCAAAGGAGCCTTGCTGGAAGCTCATGGTGACCCTTCCCCCAGGGGCAGAGGGGGAAATAACAATGGAGGACACCATCCATGTGGCGGGGAGGTCATCAGAACCAGGGCAACAAGAGATACATTCTCTGGTCAGCCCTTCTAGCACTCTTGAAAGGAGGCCCAACTGTCCACCTCTGGAGGCAGTCGGGAGAAGACTATCTCTGTACCCAGAAGCCTGGCTGAAATTGACTCAAGACAAATGGGTACAGTCCATTATATCCAGGGGATACAACATTCCTTTCCACTGCCCACCTCATCTGTCAAAGTCTATCCCAGACATTCTACTCGGTCAAAGGGATCAAGTAATCCTAGAAATTCAAAGGTTGCTGGAATAAAGAGTCATCCAAGAAGTCCCTGCAGACCAGATTGGAGCCGGAATTTACTCAAGGTTCTTTTTAGTTCCAAAAAAACAGGGGACTGAAGACCAATATTGGATCTCAGCAGGCTAAACAATTCGGTAAAGAAGGCAAAGTTCTGGTGTAGTCTATACTCCCTTTTCTGGGACAAGACAATTGGATGTGCTCTTTAGATCTTCAGAACGCATACTACCACATAAAGTTGGACAGGTGCTCCAGAAGATTTCTACACTTCCGGCTGGGAGACAGTCATTACCAGTTCAGAGCTCTGCCCTTTGGTCTCACTACAGCCCCCAGAGTGTTTGCAAAATGCATGGCAGTAGTCACAGCTCATCTGAGACATCAAGGATTCCAGGTGTTTCCATATTTAGATGACTTGCTCCTGACTGCCACCACCAAGCACCTACTAATCAGTGCCACTGACTCCACCATCCATCTCTGCTCAGATCTAGACATTACTATAAATACAGAAAAATTTGCCTTATTGCCGTCACAGCATATTACCTTTATAGATGCAGATTTAAATACAAATGATATGGTAGCAAAATTGCCTCAAGAGAGAATACAAACAGTCAAGTATCTGTCCTACTCAAAAAGAAAAAGGTACAAGCAAAATTCATCCTCTAAGGTCTTAGGCTCAATGGCAGCAGTGATAACACTAGTCCCACTGGCATGACTACACATGTGGCTATTACAGTGGCTACTCTTCACTCAGTGGTCCATGCAGGAGTTACCCATGTCTCACAAGATTCTCATTATGGATGCTTGCAAGAGGGACCTACTTTGGTGGCTTCAGTCCACTCAGGTAACAATGGGCAGACCGTTTGTACTTCCCCGACCTGTTGCTACAGTAACCACGGACCCATCCCAGATAGGGTGGGGGGGGGCCTTATCTGGGACGGACGGTCCAAGGGGTTTGGAAAGATCACAAGTACCATTTGCACATCAGTGTCCTAGAGATGAGGGCGGTGCTTCTGGCATTGCAAGCATTTCAGAACTCTCTTCCGATGGGGACTATTGCAATTCAGACAGAGAATATGTCGGTGGTATGGTACATCAACAAACAGGGGGGACCAGATCCTATCCCCTATGTCAAGAGGCCCAGAGAGTTTGGCAATGGGCAATTTCTTCTCAGTGCTTTCTGACAGCAATGCACATCCCGGGGAAATTCAACGTAATAGCAGACAGGCTAAGCAGAACAATTCTCATGCCTCACAAGTTGTCCCTAAATCAGGAAGTTGCAAATCAAATTTTCACAAATGGAGCCAGCCTTGGTGTGACCTTTTTGCCACACCATTCAATGCCAAATGCAGCAACTACTGTGCCCTCATTTCCCCTCCGGGAGAATCACCGAGGGATGCACTCATCTACAATTGGCTCCCTGGACTTCTTTATGCTTTTCCCCCATTTCCATTGATTCTGAAGGTTATTCAGAAAGCCAAGTCATTGAGTCGCAGGTTAATTCTCATTGCTCCTTATTTGCCTCGTCAGATTTGGTTCCCCTTACTTTGACCCCACCTTCAGGAGGACCCGTGGATCCTGGACCTAGTGCAGGATGTTCTTACGCATCGGTCAGGAATGCTCCATCCTGCTCTTCAGAGCCTCAAGCTGATAGCTTTGCTACTCCACTTCCAATCTTAGCCAGGCTTCCAGAATTATCCCCTGCAGTATGTCACATTCTGGTTTTCTGACACAAAAAAGATAACTAGAAAACTTTACGCAAGCAAATGGAAGAGGTTCTCTTGTTGGGCGGACAAAAAACATATAGATCCTTTTACAGCCCCTATATCTTCAATTTTGGAATTTCTAACAGAAGTCTTTAATCAAGGAGCAGCAGCAGCCACTATTCAAGTACAATTGGCCACTATATCAAATTATCATGTGAGAGACCTCGGAGCCAATGCAATGTCCCATAGATTATGCAAAGCTTTCCTCAGGGGTACCTTTCTGTTAAGACCACCCTTAAGAGAACCTCCTCCCCCATTGGATTTAAATTTAGCATTATCATCTCTGATCCTACCTCTCTTCGAACCAGCATCCTCTTGTTCACTAACATTTTTATCTTGGAAAACAGTCATTCTAACAGCAATTACTTCAGTTAGGAGAGTTTCAGAATTGCAAGCTTTGTCTATCCGTCCCCCATATTTGATTTTCCACAAAGATAGAGTTTCTCTCAGAACAAATCCTTTCTTCTTACCAAAAGTTTGTTCTGAAGCAAATTTAAACCAATCAATAGAATTGCCTGTGCTTTTTCCTAACTATGGCAACAAGGCAGAATTATAACCTTCACCAACTGGATGTGCATAGACAGTTGCATTTTTACTTGTACAGGACCAAAGATAAGAGCAGTTGTTTGTTTCCTATGCAGAAAACAAAAAAAGGCTTGGCAGTCTCAGAAGTTACTTTGTCCAAATGGCTTACTGAGACCATCATCTATGTCTATAATTCTCATAATAAGAACCGCCAGGGAAAGTAAAAGGACATTGCCTTTCAATCCAGACTTCCATTGGATTCAGTATGTGCTGCTGCTACATTTATCTCTCATTACAAAGTAGATGTGGCCTCCCAGAACAGGGCATCTTTTGGTTCCACTGTCCTGAAGAGTTTATTCCCTTGAGCCACCCAAGATAAAGGTGCTGGGGACTCTGTCCCAACCAGCAAGAATGAAGGTAGGATAGGACAGCATAACATAAAGAAATTATGTACTCATCATAATGTTCAATGTTTGTTGTCCAGTATCTCGCCTTCATTCTTTCATCCCACCCATCCATCCCCCCTCCTGGAGGATCTAGAGGACTTTACAATTGGCAAATATGGTCTAATTCCCTTCTTGTCTCTTTACCTTTATAACTAATATATTTCATAAATTTTTCCTTTCTGTATGCTAGCATATGCTAGGGAGTACTCTCTCAAATGAGATCTGAGGAACAGGCTCTAAGCATCATGGGATAGGTTGTAACCTTGAGCCAGTTGAAGCTCTCAAAATTTGGTATGCAGCCAAGTCAGAGCTGAGGTTTGGTTCCGAATCCAACCAGCGAGAATGGAGGCGAAATACTGGACAACAAACATGGAACGTTAGTTATGGTGAGTACATCACTTCTTTTTTACAACATCGAGGCCTACAGACCAATCAAGAAAACACACAAAAAGCTTTCAGCCAGCAGCCCCTAAATCAGAAAAGTGTGCTGCACCACACTTTGGCACAACAGTGCATTCAGAAAACCCTCCTAATGTAAAAATGCTGGTTTTAGAGCTCAGGTGCAGGGAAGCCACACTACTAGCAGACACATTATAATTAAGTACTTCAGTAGCAATGGAAACAGTTGAGCTTTGAAACTTTAAGTGCAAGAAATGTAAGAATTATTACTGGATTCTTGGTAAGCAAGACAAACATCTCCCCTCAAATGTATATAAGACACTGAGTAAAGGAACGGAGCTTCCAGCCTGTCTTGGTAGCTCAAGGAATAAAGTTAGAGCGAATGAAAAGTGCTTAAATGTGTACTGCATGAAAAGGCCTGTGATCCTTTTGATTCGGAACGTACAGGCTCTTTCTAATTGTTTGGTATGCTTAGTGAAATAAATCCTGAAGGCAGTAATGTACTGAATAATTGGTATGATCAATGCTGAGTATAAGGGAGTAGTTACCTCTTTAGACTTTGAAGATGTTCCTTTTGCAATAATTTGTGCTAAATAAAAGGATTTTCTGACAACCATTGTCACATGATGGTCAAAAGAGAGACTCATTAACCAAGTTCCTAGGTCCCTGACTACATTTTCATTTTGTAGTGGTGTGTTATCTGTACAGTATGATGAGGGGAGGGTTGTTTATCAAAAGTGATGAGACTATACTTTTTACTATTTAGTTAGAGACCATTTGTAGTACATCAAGCATCAAAATTTTAGTAGTGAAAGTTCATGCAGGAAGGTTTGGCTTTCAATGGGTGACATAAGAACAGCCTCCCAGTTTGCATTCACCTGCAAACTTTGTTAGCCATAGGTTTTGTTTCCCTGCTTGGAGATCTAAAAAGTAAAGGCCAAAAAAGAGTAGTCCCAGCACAGATACCTAAGGGACAGCACTGGTTGCATTCATACATTCTGATGAGACACCTGCAACTCCCTCTGAATGGGTTATGTCTTTCTTCCGGTGCATTGGTGCAGCAGTAGTGTTGTTGCCTCACAGCAAGAGGTTCTTCAGTTCGATTCTCAAATGGAGTACCTTCTGTGCGGAGTCTGTATGTCCTCCCTGCATTTGTGTGGATTTCCTCCAGGTGCTCAGGTTTCCTCCCACGTTACAAAGACATGCGTCTAGAGCATTTCTCCCTGGACCTCCACTGAAAATTGGCTTTGTTCCAAGTCAGACTTTCCTGGTAAACAAATGTTACATAAATAAATAAATAAATTCCAGTCTGCTATCCAGCTTATCATTTAGCTTCTGTATGATGTTAGCATGAGGCTGGTGTTGAAGCCCTTGGCCAGGTCAAGATACCCCATGTGTGACACATGGGCACTGTCTTCGGACTTCTTAACCCTTTCAAAGAAGTTTAACATATTCAGTGTATAGGATTTGCTGTAAAAGCTGCGGTGGTACAGCGGTAGCATTGTTGCCTCACAGCAAGAGGTTCTCCTGTTCAATTCTCGGCTTGAGCGCCTTCTGTGTGGAGTCTGCATGTCCTCCTTGCAGTCGAGTGGCCTCTGAATGACATGCGTGAATGGGCGTGCCTTCTCTGAAGGTTGGGTGTTGGGCTGGCAACTCGGCACCATAAAAAATTCTACTGCCAATCATCAGCGGACCAGAGTTCTGCTGTGCCAACCCCTAATCGGGAAAAGCCAAAAAGACAAACAAACAGTGTATAGGATCTGCCATTCACAAAGGCAAACTGTTGAGGATTCAAGCTGAATAAGATTCTTGAGAATGTAGTTTATGAGGTCAGTTATAATACAATCCATGGCTTTGCAGATGTAAGACTGATAGGTCTGTAATTACTTGGATCGGTTGTAAAGTCACTCTTATGGGTTGTCACCATTTATCAGGGATGAAACCTGTATCTAAACTTAGGTTAATTATTTTAAGGAGTCGGTCTGCAAGGGCATGTTTAGCGCTATTATTTAAGCAACTAGGGATACTGTCAGGTCCCATGAAGGAAATATTTGTCTTGTTTACTACTTTCAATAAATTATCTTTAAACTTAATTGAGGGTTGTGGGATTAAGTATTTCAGGGCTTTGGATAGAAGTCTTGAGGAAGCTGGCACTGAATTTGTTTGCAAGGATATTGGCAGTGTCTGTTGGGTCAGAATAGGAGGCATTATTTTCAGCAAGTTCAGAAGAATATAGGATATTGTTTCTCTGCTTTCTAACATAGCTAAAGAAGGATTTATAATTATATTTGATTCAGAAACCAGCCCAAAGTTCATGGTCTCATTTAGTGGACTAATGGTGTCTTTCAGATTTTTTAATGCATTTGATATTTTTCTGAAAAACAAGGTGATGTTATATTTGTTATATAATTTAAGGAGTGTCATCCTTTTCTTTAAGAATTTATTTATGGCAACAGTCCACCCGGATGGTTTATGTTTGAGTTTCCCATGATACTTGGTTCTTTTAAGGTCTGCTTGCTCTATGTTTTTTTTCTAAATGACTGTAATGAAGTTGGCAGGGGTGTCACAGTCAAAAGTGATTTTTAGATTTCTTGATAGGTTGGTACTTTTGTATTCTTTAAATTCAGTTGGGTTTGCTGTAGGGACCTTTGGGAGTTTAAAGAAGGCAGTCACAAGTTTGTAGTCAGACTTCGCTCCGGAAGGCTACGCAAGAGTACCAGATGAGTTGTGCAAGATGCAGCCATATTTGTAAGAATCAGGTTAAGAATGCTATATCTTGTAGTTGGTTTGTTACCAACTGCTAAAGGGAGTTAAGTCTATGAATTTTGAGGCATATACAACATTGGAAGTATGGTTGTCCAGTTTGTTGAAGGAGTAGTTAAAGACATCAAAAAGAATGAAGTCTCTGCTAATAGAGAAATCATTTAGACAGTAAGGAATCTTACATGGTAATCATGGGGTAAAGAGATTGTTCTGTAGCAAATATTCAGTTAATAATTAATGCTATCTATAGTGATATAAGCTTTGTTTGTGAATTCCTATGGACCTGCTTGGAGGTACTGTGTTCCTTGACAAATATGGGGACTCCACCGAACAAAGTGGGACGGTGAGAAAATCCTGACCCATGGTTAGTTAAAGAACAAAATAATGCAGTTACAGTTAAAATGCTTCAAAAACAGTTCCTACAAGAGAAAAAGCAGAAAAAATCATATGCAAAATAGTTTTTAGTTTGCTTATGTAGAGATTGTCAGAAAATTTGCCACTTTAGGTTAAAATGTATCCAAACCAGTGCACTGAGGTGCAGATTCAGGGTTAGTCCATCTACAAAGGCTACAAAGACAGACTAGAGTATGATATAAATATCAAAATAAAGAAAACAGGAGAGCCATCCAGCAAACAGCTTTGTTTTATTAACAACTGTTAATAATTAGTTATGTTTTGTCTGTAAGCTTACCATATTACATAATACTACATACAAACACTTTGCTTTTCATATGAATGGGAATAGTAAAATCTGATTACAGATTTTTTTACGTTATGTGTTTTTCTTGGATTTTAAAGTAAATGCATAAATGATAGCAATAATATTATAGTTTATTTCAGTGCTAATATATTATTATTTCAGAAACATATAGTGCAGCCCATTCCACCCCCTACAGATGTGGCCACCAGTTACAGCCAGATAAGATTTCTTGTGGTAAGAGTTTGAGAGGCATGGTGGGTGGTTTGAAATGTGATGCGCTGTATGAGTCTGACAGCAAAATGGTAAAATAAACTACTCTCTTGACATGCATATGGTTATAGTGGTAAAATAATAAAAGTTAAGGGAATAATATCAAAAACTGGCACCTGTCTGCCAGATTTAGGAGATAAGAATAAGTTAGTGCATGCAGGATTGCCCTAATATTTGCCTAGTCTGTCTGCTAACATCCAGAAATCTGGAGTTGTAATCCTGTTTTGAAGGTTATGGTGTGATAAAATATTTTTTAGCACTTGCTTTACTGGTATCATAGGAAGTGTAGTGGTAGGAGGCAATAGAACCACAAGGTAGTTTTCAGGGGTAGTTTTGTAAGTAATGACAAGATCGGAGAGAAAAATAGGTGGAAGGTTGCTCATTTCTGAACACTGCATAATAAAAGGTGGGAGGAATAAATGCCAGGAGTTCTTTGAATTTGCCTCTACTGGTGTGGTGATGGCCTGCACTGACTGGAAGCACCTGCTTCCTGGGGAGGAAAAGTATAGGTAGTCTGAACTGGTCAACCCAAGGCCTTTCTAGGTCTAGCTACAGTGGAAGGGCATGGAGATTAAGGGTTTGTGGGGATTTAAGTAAAAAGTTCAGGTGTACACATTTAAAGTGATTGTACTTGTGGGAACATCTGTGTATACATGTGTGTGTGTGTGTGTGTGTGTGTGTGTGTGTGTGTGTGTGTGTGTGTGTGTGTGTGTATGCATACTTGAGTGTGAGTGAGATTGTAATGGGCTGCCATATATGCATCTAACAGGAATGTTCTAAAAGACATAATGGTGGTTATGCATATTCATGTCATCACAGTTTTTATTCAATACAATCAGTAAATGACTATAATTGGTGGGCATATCTTTGTATGTGGGTGGCATACTTCCCACCTGTCCAGAGTTTGGCAAAATGCCCAAATATTTGCTTTATATCTTTGATGTATTCCTCATGAAATTTGCCTTTTTTTTACAAATCATTGAGGACTGGAATGACTAAAGAATGACATACAGATGAGTTTTAGACCTGATATCCTTCAGAAAGTGCACACTAATGCAAAACCTGTTATTCTTGAATCTTTCTACGTTTGTAAGAGTTTAAAATGTAAAAATACAATCTGCCCCTGTTTTGCCTATTTTCTCGTATTATTTTTGGCATTTTCCAGATTTCTTGTGCTAAGAGTTTGAAAAGTATGACAAATGGTTTGAAATGGGATGTGCTATATGAGCCTGAGAGCAAAACAGTAAAATAAATTACGCTGGCTATTATTTATGTGTTCATTCATCTTATGCCACTCAGATGTCTAAGGTTTAAGCAGTCAGTAAACTGGCTGTAGCTGGTGGCCACATCTGTAGGGAGTGTAATGGACTACACTGTATATTTCTGATATAATAATGTATTAGTACTGAACCAAAATATAATATTATTGCTATCATTTATGTATTTACTACATTCATTTGGTTGCAGTTAGACATCTGAGGTGTATGCTATCAATAAAGTGGGAATACTTGGTGGTCACATCTTTCTCTATGTGTATGTGGGGGTTTAAGGATTGCAACATTTGCACCTAACTTCCATGAGTTAAAATAAATTAGTATGACTGTTATATTAATTTAATCACAGTATCTGACATTCAATGTCTACATAGTCAATAACAGGTGCTCAATTGACGTGTGTGTGTGTGTGTGTGTGTGTGTGTGTGTGTGTGTGTGTGTGTGTGTGTGTGTGTGTGTGTGTGTGTGTGTGCATGCACATGTATATTTGACAGTTGTAATTGGTAACATTGTACTTGTCTGACAGAAAGAACCCTCAAATTTATTACAGTAGCTATTATCTTTGTATATATTCACTCATTTTGTCAGAATGAGGTATATGAGATATATACAATCAGTAAAGTAGCTGTACATTGTGGACAAATGTTTTGGAGTGGGTAGCAGCTTAAGCTTCTGAAAGAAGTAAGTTGAAATATTACTGTCAGTATTATGTATTTGAAACCAATTACACAGCTAACATATATACATCCACTAAATTGGCTGTAATTGGTGGGCACATCTATATATGGGGGAGAGACACTGTATGTCTCTGAAAGGTGTAACTTAAACTATATTACTGAGGTTATTGTCTGTGTAGTTATTCATTTATTTGATCACAATCAGACATCTAATATGTGTGTGTGTGTAGATACACACACACACACACACACACACACACACACACACACACACACACACACACATATGTGTGTGTGTGTGTATATACACATACATGTGTTTGTGTGTGTGTGTGTGTGTGTGTGTGTGTGTGTGTGTATATATATATATGTATATAAATACACAAACTCAACAGCAGAACACAGTAAACAGAAAAGCTGTAGAAATAATATTATTATACACACAACCACAAATCAGCAGTAGACTGCAGTTTTGTTCAGAACTGATTGACCATGAAAAATCATCCTTATTTAAATGGTAATACACACCATGTGACCATATCTCCCAGTGACATCACATCCCAAAACAAGTGCATGTTAAAATATACAAATAAATATCTTTCCTACAATATGCATAGCCAACAAACTATGTAAAAAGAGAAGCAAAATACAAATGTTTATAATTAGAACATTTGTAGATATGTATAAAAGGAAAAAAAAAAAACGTGTGTGCAGAGAGAGCAAAAATATATGTCTCTACCATATCCTCAACCAAGTCCTAAAGCCCACAGTCTGTGAGGCTTGGCAGGCAGCCCCATGCTAGGCCACATACAGGAATGTTGCCACCTCCCTGACACTATGAGGACACCTCTGAAGAGGCATCTGGTGAAAGCTCCATTCCTGGGAGGAATGAGGTTGAGGTGCTCGTAGTGAGTCTCGACCTGTAGAAAAATGAACAGAAATGCTATTGAAAGAAAAAAAGAAAGAGTAATGCATAATTAAAGTAAGGAAAAGAAAGGTGGGAGACAAACAAGAAACTGAGATAACAAATGGACTCATAATGTCATACACCAGTGCATTCTTTATTAACAGACATAGCTTATATTTATGAAATCTTTATTCAGAAAAAAAACCCTTTGAAATGATACTGGAAATATGTGAACAATCAGTACATTTCTATCAAATGTTGGTGATTTTTGCATTTGCAGTCTACTGATACTAATAAGATAAGCTGGTGTAACTTAAGAAATGATTGTACATTTAAACATTTTAACTGATATGGATTATCCTGCAATCATGTAGTTAAAGCACTTTCATTCTTTTATTTTCTTTCTGGATGATTTTTTACTGTATTAATACTTACAAAATAAAACATAGAAAAAGCTCTATTACTTAACAGTTTTTTTGGAATGGAAATAATTTTTTTTCTTTACATACTTATGAGCACCCTCATTCAGCCTCTTCAGTCATCTTTCCTCCTGACTTTTGTTTTATGTGATCTCCTCTTCTGTTTTACAAAAAAGACATAGAGGGTTGCTGCTTACCCATCATAGATGTGTGTTTAAAATCTTTCTTACATTATTACATTTGCTAATCAGCAAGGAGCTGAAGTTATTCTTGTACTTGCTTGATATGTGTACTTATTTGTATGCATATTTCTACTGAGTCTTTTTAAATGCTTTCATTTATTAAGCAGAAAAGTGTCAAAGCACAGATTTTCATAAATTCACTGTACCTAATACATCTGTACTATCATGTATTTCTTCTTTACTGCAAGTTAAACTAGGATGGCATGGCTACCTTCAGATTGCTACATGATTAGATGTGCGTACAGCTTGTCTGTTTGGGAGTTGGGCACTTTCTGCAACCTTTGCATACATTTCCACTGACGTTTCTCCTTTCCAGTATTCCTTACATATTGTACTTGTAGTTTTAAGTTAATGTTGAACAAAGAAGTTGAGAGTCATAGTATCTGGTGTTCTACCAATATTTATAAAATTCCCTGGAAGATAATACCATCCCTGAAAATCAGAAGCATCAGCTCTTCTTATAATCCAAGTGATGTGCTCGGATCAATCACTCTAGGTTGTTGATCTCTTATGCTTACCTTGTCCTTGTTTTGATAATGTTGCTAGTTTTAGTGAAAAGAATGTCCACCAGCAAGATTTAGCTAGGACAGGGGCACTATTTCAATGGTAAAATACTTAATGGAATTGTGAAGCCTGTTATATGGCAACACACTGTGATTATAACTAGGGATATTTATGAGTTTTAAAGGATGTATAAATAAGAGTTGTTATTACCCACCTCGTTTATTAAGTACATAAGATTGCAGCACTAGCTTTTGTTGGTTTAACAGACATTTTACAAAATATCTGTATTAGATAAGTTGCTGTGACTGGGGGCCCCCAGGACCAGGGGGCCTCCAGTGACTTTAGGGTTCCCTGATGCCTAAAGCCGACTATGATTTGAAGTTTTGTATATATGCTACAACACTTCAGGCAAAACATTTCTAGTTCAGTACACTTTGAATACATTCCACAACTTTTTGCAGACTTTAAAAATAATTGCAACTTTATGTACATTTCTAACAATGCTGATTGCCATGTTTCTTTTATGGCAGATTTACATTCGGGTCACAAATATTGAAATCAGTTGTATATCATGCCCCATCCCCCATCCTTCCTTTCCACAAGCAAGCTATAGCAGAAAATAAGAGAAAAAATTTTAAAGATCATGTTTTATTTATGTTTTTGTCATTAACATTACAAATGATTAGTGTTTTTGTAAGAATTGAACAATTTTAATATTTAGCCAAACAGCATGAGAACCAGAAAATGTCTTTGTTTCCAGTTTCATTGCATGTTTAAGAACTATGTTCCTTATGATTTGTGCTTTCTTCATAAATGGAAGTGTATAAATCTTGAACAGATGATGTGATTGAAGCAAACATTCTGGTGTCACATGATGCAGTCTAGACATGGAAAGTAGAACATTTAACTGGTTCTGTGTTGAAACTGTATAATGTGTTTCTCAAAACAATATTTAGGAATTTTGGATGACTGAGTCATTATGAAGGCAGTATATAGATGACCACAACAGCCTACCATTGGACTTCACAGTCCCCTTTGTTTCCATAAGACATTATGCATTTCGATATTTCTGGGATGTTATTCCTTTTTAGATCATAGCTTTAAGATGGATGAGATATAAGTCCGTCAATCACTGTTGGAGAGTTAAAAAATGGCACCATCACTTGATTTAGTTCCATGTGTAGATGCTCTTGTTTTTCATCAGGATCACCATGCACACTACCGCTTTGTAATAGTTTGTGCCCAGTGGGGTTTACTGAATTTGTTTGTTCACTTTCAAGCAAATTTCTGAAGTGTGACAGTAGCAAAGTTGTACAAGTCTGTGCCATGATTAGTTACATTTCACCTAAACATAGATTTGAGGTTGGTTTCTCTGCTTCTCTGATGTATGAGGTTTCAGATGTAACATTCCATTCAGTCAGCCAGCTTACATTATGTTACAGTACTGGATGTGATGCTATGGGCAAGTGCCAGCATAGCCAGTTGGAATTTTGTAAAGAATGACATGTCCTTTGAATATCAAGTTGATTTATGCAAAATGCTTGTGTCACAAATGTATTAGAACTATATATCATTTCCATATCAAACTGATTTGTACAGATGCTTGTGCTGAAGATGTATTTGTGAGCTTTGCTTGTGTTAATTGTGTTAAAATGTATCAACAGTGCACCCTGCTGGAATGGCAAGAAATGTACATGTATTATTGTAGCTGAATTAAATGTACCACCTTGCTTAATTTAAGAAAAGTAAAGAACATGCAACTGAGTTGTTCAACCATTAAAACTGCACCCCATACTGTTGAATAGGACTGGAGATGCTAGGTTTTGGGAAAAAGCCTTTGGTCATTAGCTCAGCAAAAAAAAGTGAAGCCCCAGGCACAGCCATAAACATTTACATGTGTATTGCAGCTGTCTATGCAAAATTCCTGCCTCAGCTTCAAGGGGAAATACTGCAAATAACTTAGAGTCATGTGACCAGATGAGGTCATTCTACCAGCCCTCTTGGAAATTATATTTTAGGTAATATGCTTGGGTAGGGACACAAAGCAGTGGTTACACAGAGAGGGTACTGGAGGACTTGGCTTGGACACTCAGCTAAGGACCTAACCCTACAGCTGTACCAGTGGGAGTCTTATTGGGGACCTGGAGGGAGACAGATATAGAGACATCTAGACCCCATGCTGAATGGGTTCCCTGTGTGCTCTTAAGGGAAACTGTACTTGATACAGAGAGGTCTGCACCTGGAACTACTGAGTGTATCCATTTGTATTCCAAGTGCACATCCTTTTCCAGTGTCAGTGGTGAGGATTATTGTCCCAGCATGGGGAGGCCACATATTGGTGGCAATGGAGGCCATCACATATTGGTAGCAGTGGTGGACACCACATATTTGGTGGCAGTGGTATACTCCTTTGCTGACATCCTTGCCTGCTCACCCTGACTAACTAAGCTAAAAAATGTAAATAAATAAAACTATTGTAATATGAAACACTGAATGTCTAGCTTGAGGCTGTTTGAGAGTACAAACCTGTTATTTAGTGACAAGTGCTAACAGGCTATAGAAATTCAATATCTAAACACCACCAATAGGTGATGGCCACCACTGCCACCAATATGTGACACCCCCACGCTGGACCACTAATTAAGAAGCCTGAATCCTCACCACTGACACTGGAGAGGGATGTGCGCTTGAAATAAAAATGGATACAGAACAAATCCAACACATGTATAGAGACACTAGAAATGCTTAATGAAGTAGAAGCTTTTAATATTCCACACTATTCACAAAGCTTTCAGGTATGGCTACCCTTCTTAAGTATGATAACACAAGACTGCATTTAGCACAGTGACTTCAATATATAGTTAATTAAAAAGATCACATGACACAGCCAAGAAAATTCTTAAGGAACTAGCACACCCATCACAAGCAAGGATAAATGCATTCGTAACATGGGGAAACAAGTACATATAAACAAAAATGAAAAATAAAAACATATATAAAAAATAAAAAAATATATATGCAGGGAAATGCATGTGAAAAATAAATTTAAACTGCATATAAAATCCTATTAAATCACTACCATAAAATATACTGTTTCCTTTTCAATACAGATTTTGTACTAACTTTTGCATTAATTCCTGCTTCAGAGTCATCTAATTGCATTCAGAGACCTCTAATTTATTATTCAGGTCTCCACCTCTTGTACTCTTTAAAACAATCTGTATCACCCTGAATTTAAATTCATGGTTCCTCCCTTTTTCTAAAATATTTTTAGTTAAAGCACTGTTTGTAACACTTCTTTGTATTTAAGAAGTGTGTTCAGTTACAAGATCTTTAGGCTTATACAAAATGAAAATGAAGGGTAAATGTACCTAGTTCAAAAAAAAAAAATCCAAAACTAGGAGCTCCGAGGAACCAGGATACAGTTCTGCACAAAATAATTTTATTAGACACTCAAAACATGTTCAATGGACTAAAGGTTAAGCACTTTCATCTTCCAAAATTAAGACATCATCAGAACCAAACTAGCGTAACTAAACAGCAGTTTAAAAAACTGGTAAGAACACACCTCTGCCATCTAATTCAATCACAAATCACAATGTGTTAATACATAATTATTAACCCCAGGTGATCTAAACTTTGTAAAAAAATGTAAAACACTGTTGAACAAATGTAATAGTTGTTATATATGCAAAATTATGTGACAACTTGCTAAAATACACATCTAAATAAAAATTACTAAAATGCATGTTACGCAAAGCACAAATTCTGTTTTTATATTTTCTGTTTTATATTTTATACAATTTAGACTTAAGGTCACTGCTAATAGAAATGTTGTCCTTTATTCCAGGTGAAGTAGTGGCATCAAGCCTTAGTTGCCAAAACATTTCCTTTTGTACCAATCTGTTTTTCCAGTCTCCAGATTAAGCCAAAAAAACGACTTGGTGAAGAACAAAAAACTTGAATTTAGCAAAATATTTACATACAAGAGAATGTCTTATTGTCTAATCGCTGTTTACTATAACTTCTTCTTCTGGCTTTTTCCCGGTTAGGGGTCACCACAGTGGATCACCTGTCTGCTCATGATTGGCAGTGGAGTTTTATGGTGTCGAGTTGCCAGCCCAGCTCCCAACCTTCCACAGAAGGCACACACATGCACACACTCACACCTAGGGCAAATTTAGAGTGTCCAATCCACCTACAGCATGTCTTTAGGATGTGGGAGGAAACCAGAGCACCTGGAGGAAATCTATGCAACCACAGGGAGGACATGCAGACTCCGCACAGAAGGCACCCCAGCCGAGGATCAAACCGGAGAACCTCTTGCTGTGAGGTGGCAATGCTAACTGCTGCACCACCATGCCCACCCCAATAGCTGTATACTATAACAATGTTGGTAAATTCTCCTGTTAATGGCATTAATGGTTTTACCAATGTAGAATGTTTGACACTGGGTACAAAAGGCAAGATATACTACTTTATCTGAGAAACAATTACATCTACCTCCCCTGGTATATTTCTTAATTTTTTCATATAACAAGCCATTATACTAGTTCTCAATATACCCACATTGGTGGCATCTACCACATTTCTGGGTTACAGCCCAAAGGCCAGTAATATTAATAGATGGATTTCCAATATATTTGTGATGTTACTCTTCTTTTTATATGTAATTGTGGATTTTACCCCACTGAGACATTTGGTAGCCTCATCACAATCAAAATGAACCAGTTTTTAATAATAATAATGTTCTCAATACCTTTAGCATCCAAGCAGTAATGTAACACCCTATTGGTGTGTAAATCAAAGGACATTTTGTCATTACTGTCAGTGTCAAATTTTTTGTTTGCGCCATATTTTATAATGGGACCATATCTGTCCTGTCTTTTCCTCCATACCTGATTAGCAATGTTGTCAAGTAAGGAAGTAGGATAATTCTGCTTCGTGAACATCTTTTTCAATACCATGAATTCGTCTTCACAAATACTGTCATCTGATGTTAATCTAGATACCCTAACATACTGGCTTTTAACTATTCCTTTTTTCTGGTAGTAAGGATGGCAACTAGAATAAAAAAGAAAGGTGTTACAATAAGTTGGTTTTCTATACACCTTTGTCTCCAACCATCTGGTGACCATAAAATGTTTATATCTAGGTAATTTATTTCATCAGATTTTATATGGTAGGTAAATTTAAAAAAAATCAATGCTAGCTCCTATTTCACCTAAAACATCTCTAAATCGGTCCTAGCTACCTTGCCACAGAATCAATAAGTCATCAAGATATCTAAAGTAGTCTCTGCACAACTTGTATAATGGAAGCTGAAATAGGGTGTCTAATTCCCACCTAAGCAACACACCATTAGCAAAAATGGGAGCACATACAGGTCCCATTGCTACACTGGTAGACTGCTTATAATATTCATCACAAAATACCAGAAAATTGTTGGAAAGTACAATGTCCATAAACCAGTGTATTAATATTCCATCATTTTCAGATGTGTTCCCGTATTTACCACTTCATCACAACAGGCCTAATTCCTGGGGTATAACAGAAAATAAGTTCTCAATGTCACAAGTGATAAAATAGCAAAATTCACTACCCACTTTCCTTAATTTGTCTTATAAATCCTAGGAATCACATATAATGTGCTCAAAATTTTGAAACATGTTTTTACATTTCAAATCAACAAATTTAACCAAAGGTTCAGTAATGGATCCCATAGATGCTACAACTGGCCGAAGTGGTGCATCACAAATGTTTGAGTGTAGTTTCTGGGTAGCAAAAATCCAGGGAATTATAGGTTCACGTACCATCAAGAAATCATGAAAGTCCAACATAAGGTGGTCAAACAAAAGTAGTTCAAGAGCGTATTACATTGGTGTTATATTATTCCTTGGATGCTAAAGGTATTGAGAACATTAATATTAAAAATTGGTTCATTAGTGATTGTGATAAGGCTACCAAACAGTTCACTAGGGTAAAACCCACAACTACATATCAAAAGAAGAGTAACATCAAAAATATATTGGAAATCCATCTAGTAATATTACTGGCCTTTGGACTGTAACCCAAGAATGTGGTAGATGCCACCAATGTGGGTATATTGAGAACCAGTATAATCGTTGGTTATATGCAAAATCAAGAATTATACCAGGGGAGGTATGTTTAATTGTTTCTCAGATAAAGTGGTAAAGTGGTATATCTTGCATTTTGTACCCAGTGTCAAGCACTCTATATTGGCAAAACCATTAATGCCATTAACAGGAGAATTTACCAACATTGTTATAGTATACAACAATTAGACAATCAGAGTACTCTTACAAGAAATTCCCTTGTATGTAAAGATTTTGTTAAATTCAAGTTTTTTGTTCTTGGAGAAGTCAGCTATTTGGCTTATTCTGGAGATTAGAAAAACAGATTGTTACAAAGGGAAATGTTTTGGCAACTAAAGCTTGATGCCACTACTTCACCTGAATAAATGACAGCATTTCTATAACCAGTGAGCTTAAATCTAGATCGTATAAAATATAAAACACAAGATAGAAAAACAGAATTTGTGCTTTGCTTCGAACATGGTTTTAACATGTATTTTAGTAATGTTTATTTACATGTATATATTTTAACAAGTTATTGTGATATGTATTTTCCATATATAACAACTATTACATTGGTTAAACAGTGTTTTACATTTTTTTACAAAGTTTAGACCACCTGGGGTTAATAATTAAATATTAACACATTGTGATTTGTGATTGGATTAGGTGGGAGAGGTGTGTTCTTACCGGTTCTTTTAAACTGCTTAGTTATTTTAGTTTGGTTCTGATGATGTCTTAATTTTGAAAGATGAAAGCGCTTAACCTTTAGTCCGTTGAATGTGTTTTAAGTGTCTAATAAAATTATTTTGTGAGGAACTGTATCCTGCTTCCTTGGAGCTCCTAGTTTTGCATCTTCAAGCTTATATGTGCTTTTGCCTACATAAAATGTAGGACAAACACTGCCTGTAGCTAAGTAAACAATACGTATGGTATTACAAGTGGCACAACAGCTGAAGTTAAATTTCTTATTTGCTTTTGGGTGTATAAAGCTATCATTAGTTATATTTACAGGTCTCACAACTGTAACATAGAAAAGTTCCAAACTTACTCATCTTAGGATTAATTTTAGTTTCATTGTAAGAAAACTCTTTATAACATAAACGCTTCCTAAGGTGAAGAAAGTTCTTGTATGTAAAGCTAGGTTTTGAGCGAATAATGGTTTTAAGTTCTGGTGTACTCTCAGGAATGCCCCAATTTTTTGATATGATATTTTTCACTCTATTTCTCCTCATACTGTAAGTTGTAGTATACCTTAAGTAATTTTGTTCTTGTCTCTGTGCAGAAACATTAGAATACATACTCTCTCCACCAATTCTGGTGGGGGATGGATTACTGAACCCCTATCTCTTTATTTTCAGCCTGTGCTTGGTAAATATCTTGTTAAAGTAAAAAGTTATATACAAGATACTAAAGATTTTTTTTATTTGTGTAGTACCACTATCTTTCTTAAATTTAAATCTACCTTTTCTGCCACTGAGATTTGCTTTCTGGATGTAAAATTAATTATGTCAAATGAGAATATCAGTACATCTATATATAAGAAGGCCGTCCAAATGAATAGGTATATACATCGACGTAGTATGCATGCCCTCCATACATTTAGAGGTATAACTAGAAGTCAGTTGCTAAGAGTAAGTAGACTGAATGCCAGTGATGAGGTATGTGTTGAACAGATGGATGAAATGAACAAAGAATTTAAAGAAAGAGGTTTTGATAGTGAATTTTTGGAAGGGATAAAGTTGGAAGTTCTGACAGATAAGAACGGTTCAGCTAGACCTTATTTTGATGGAAAGAATATGTATTCTTATGTTTCAGCACAGAGACGAGAACACAGTTTCTTAAGGCGTACTACAATTTACAGTATGAGGACGAATAGAGTGAAAAATATCATATAAAAAATTGGGGCATTCTTGAGAGTATGCCATAGCTTAAAGGTATTATTGGCTCAAAACCTAGCTTTGCATATAGGAATTGTCCTAACCTTAGGAAGCATTTATGTTATAAAGATTTTTCTTATAATACAATTAAAATTAATCCTAAGGTGAGTAAGTTTGGGACTTTTCCATGTTACAATTGTGTGACCTGTAAATATATTACAACTAATGATAGCTTTATACACCCAGCAACAAATAAGAAATTTAGCTTCAGCTGTTGTGCCACTTGTAATACCATAAATATTGTTTACTTAGCTATGTGCACTGTTTGTTCTACATTTTATGTAGGCAAAAGCACACATAAGCTTAAAGATCTTATAATTGAACACACTTCTTAAATAGGAAGATCTGTTACAACCAACACTTTAAACATATTTGAGAAAAAGGGAGGAACCAAGAATTTAAATTCAGGGTGATATAGATTGTTTCAAAGAGTATAAGAGGTGGAGACCTGAATAATAAATTGGGGCTCTCTGAATATATTCTGATTACACAGCTGCTAGCTGACTCTGAACATGGAATTAATGCAAAAGTTAGTATAAACCCTATATTGAAAAGGAAACAAGATATGTTACACTAGTGGTTTGTTAGTATTTTATATGCAGTTTAAATGGATTTTTTAATGTAAATGTTTTTACATATGTTTTTATTTTTCATTTCTGTTTATATGTACTTGTTTGCACATGTTTTGAATGCATTTATCTTTGCTTGTGATGAGTGTGCTAGCTCCTTAAGAATGTTCTTGGCTGTGTCATGTGTTCTTGTTAATTAACTATATATTGAAGTCATTGTGCTAAATAAAATATTTTGTTATCACACTGAAGAAGGTTAGGCATACCTGAAAGCTTTGTGAATATTGTGGAATGTTAAAAGCTTCTACTTCATTGAGCATTTCCAGTGTCTGTATACATCTGTTGAATTTGTTCTGTAGTTTTTGCTGACCTGGTTTACCTTTGTATTGGTCTTTTTCCTGTTATACAAATGCCACCAAATATGTGGTGCCCACCACTGCTTCCAATATGTGATGGTCACCACTGCCACAGATATGTGATCTCCCCACACTGGGACAGTAATCAAGCAGCCTGAATCCTTACCACTGACACTGGAAAGAGACGTGCACTTGGAATACAAATGGATACACTCAGTATTTCCAGATGCAGACCTCTCTGCATCAGGTACAGTTTCCCTTAAGAGCACACAGGGAACACACTCAGCCTGGGGTCTGAATGTCTCTATATCTGTCTCCCTCCAGGTCCCCAATAAAACTCCCACTGGTACAGCTGTAGGGTTAGGTCCTCCATCAAGTGTCCAAGCCAACTACTCCAGCATCCTTTCTGTGGACCCAGTGCTTTGTATCCCTGCATTGTCGTAGTTGACTCACACACTCTTTAAGATTTAATTTTGACACACACACACACACACACACACACACACACACACACACACACACACACACACACACACACACACACACACACACACACAGGAAAGGCTGGCACAGATCACCCACTCTACTAGTTTTGCCCAGACTATAAGGTAGATTCATTGCCACCAGTCAGTTAATATAAGGCTCTTACAAAGGGGAATACTGTGCAATATTAATACTAATACAAATGACAGTAGTTGACCAAGACATTTAGGCCTTCTGGAGTGGCCCACATTGTGTCACCAAATAAATATAAGTACTTTCAAAGGTTATATACTTTCTACAAGGACCAGCCATGATAAATGTTTTAAATATATTTAAATATAAATAATAAGAGAACATGAAAATATTGAATATGTATTTACAGTAAACCACTGAATTCAAATCACAGAAAATATTGAAATTAACACTGATGGACAGACTCATACAAATAAAGAAACTTTCTCTAAACTAAGCTTCACTATATTCCTGACCAAATCTAGGCAAATTTATTGTTCCCTAATAACTTACTTGGGCAAGGCAAGATGAAATACGCGAGCAGTCTTTCTAGTCAGGATTCCAAACAAAATACTCAGTACTCTGAAATTTCTTTTTTTAATGTCTAAAATATAACTTCCAGGAGGGCTGGCAGAATGGTCTCATATAATCACCTGACTCTAAGTTCTTTGCAGTATTCCACTTGAGGCTGAGACAGGAATTTAGCATAGATGGCTACAATACACATCTAAATGTTTATGGCAGTGCCTGGGGCTTCGCCTCATTTTACTGAACCAATGAATAAAGGTTCTTTTTTCCCAGACCTAGCTTCTCCAGTCCTATTCAGCACTATGGGGTGCAGTTTTAATAGTGTACATTTCATTTACATTAACTTTATTTTTCTTAAAGTAAGCAGCTGGTACATTTAATTGAGTTGCAATAATAAATGTGCATTTCTTTTCATTCCATCAGGGTACACTATTGATACATTTTATCACAATTAACACAAGCAAAGCTTATGAATAATTTTTCAGTGCAAGCATCTGTACAAATCAGTTTGATATACAAATGACATACAGTTCTAATACATTTGTAACACAAGCATCTTGTATAAATCAGCTTGATATTCAAAGGACATATCATTCTTTACAAAACTCCAGCTGGCTATGCTGGCACTTGCCCATATCATCACACTGGATATACTGGACATTCTTTGAATATACTTTTGTCTAGTGTTTCAGGTCATTCTGCATTAAATTTAGAAGGAAAATGCTGCAGGGACTTTACTGGACCACAGAACAAGGAAAAAATGTAAAAGGAGCTCATTACTCATTAGTATTCCATAATGTAGCTATTTCAGTAATCAAATGCTGTTTTTCTGGAGAAATGGTCTGCAGATGGCTGTTAGCTTCTTCATTTTCTCTGTGAGTGTTTTCTGAGCTAGCATCAGGTCATTGTTAATATTTTTCAATATATTCCTTTATCTGATCAAGTTCTGTTTTTCACCAACAATTATACATAATTGATTGTTCATGTCTTCATTCTCCTTTTGACATGCTTTCAATGCTAAGAGCAGCTTACTGTTTTCGTATAACAAGTCACCCTTTTCTATAAATTCTCTTTGTTTTTCACTGACAGCTATCTGCAACTGTCTTTCCTTCTCTGCTTTTTCTCTATTAAATGTTTCTGCTCTTGCTAGTTGTTCAATGTTAGTTTGTTGCAAGCTCTCTCTTTCAGCAAGCATGTTTTGTTTTTCATGAACTGTGGCCTGCGAATGCTTGCAGATATCCTCCTTTTCATTTCTTATAGTTTCTAACATCAGTTGCAGGCCACTGATAATGTTTTGCAACTCATTCTTTTCATTAACGAGATTTTGTTTTTCATCATTTACTTTGAGCAGGTGCATCTCAACATCTCCTTTTTCTTTCTGTAACTTTTTTAGAATTAACAGCAGCTCTCTGTTTTTGGATTGGAAGTGACTGTTTTCTTCAGTTAGTCTATGTTTGTCGCAGAGAACTATCTGCTGGCATCTTTCCTGTTCTGCATTTTGTCTTTTAAGTGTTTCCACTGTTATCAGCAGTTCATGATTATTGTGCAACAAGTTGTCTCTTTCAGTGGTGATGTTTTGTTTTTCCTTAACAGTTGTCTGCAAATGCATATTATTTTCTTCCTTTGCTTCTGTTACTGTTTTTAATTCTAGTAACAGGTCACTGATACAGATTTGCAGCTCATTAATTTTACTGACCAAGTTCTGATTTTCATTAATAATTGTAAGCAGGTCTGTGTTCATATCTTCTTTATCTTTCTGTAGTGATTTCACTGTTAACAGCAACTGACTGTTTTTGCACTGCAAGTCATTCATTTCCTCACTTAGTGCTTGTTTATCGGTGACAACCATCTGCAACTGCTTTTCCATTTCTGTTTTTTCTCTTTTATATGTTTCCAGTGTTAACAATAGGTCACTGTTAGTGTGTTGTAAGTTATCCCTTTCCATGATTAGATTTTGTTTTTCATCAACAGTGGCCTGGAAATGCATGTTCATTTCTTCCTTTTGTTTTGTCACTGTATCCAATGCTAGGAGCAGCTCACTGGTATTGATTTGCAGTTCAGTTCTTTCATTAATCATGTTCTGTTTTTCTTCAGTAACTCTAAGCAGGTCTGTGTGCATGACTTCACTGATTTTCTGAAATCTCTTCATCGCTAACACCAGATCACTCTTTTTGTACTGCAGATTATTCTTTTCCACAGGTAGTGGTTGTTTTTTCAGATCTTTCTGCAGGTGTCTTCTCAGCTCAGTGTTTTCTGCTTTAAATGCTTTCAATGCTGATAATAATTCAGTGTTAGTATCTTGCAAGTTATCAGTTTCAATGTTTATATCTTGGTTTTCATCAACAGTTGTCTGTAAACCTTTGTAAATGTCTTCCATTTCTTTTACTAATGTTTCCAAGGACAGGAGCATGTCATTGTTATTGGTCTGTATGTCATTTACGTCATTAACCAAACTGTGTACTTCATTACTTAATGTAAGGAGATCTGTAGTTGTGGCTTCTTCATCTTCTATGACTGATTTCAGTGTAAGCAGGAACTTGTTGCCTTTGCTCTGCATGTCATCCGTTTCCACATGCGTTGTTTGCTCATCACTGACAGCTGTCTGGAGCTGTCTTTCTAGGTCTGCAGTTCTTTCTGTAAGTGCTTCTACTGTTAACAGTAATACACTGCTAGCGTGTTGCAACTTATCCCGCTCGGCGATTACATTTTGTTTTTCATTAACAGTTGCTTGCCAGTGTAAGTTAATATCTTCCTTTTATTTAGCTACTTTTTCTAGTAATAGGAGTAAGTCAGTAATTTGGAGCTCAGTGCCTTTGTTTTTCATGTCATTATTTTCCACACTCAATGTTTGTTCATCACTGACAGCTGTCTGGAGATATCTTTCCAGCTCTGCAATTCTTTCTGTAAGTGTTTCTACCGTTAACAGTAATACACTGTTAGCATCTTACATTCTATCCATCTCAGCAATAGCATTTTGTTTTTCAGTAAGAGTTGTTTGGAAATGTAAGTTTATTTCTTCCTTTTCTTCTGCTAGTTTTTCCAGTACTAGGAGCAGGTCACTAATCTGGAGCTCGCTGCCTTTGCTTTGCATGTCATCCGTTTCCACACTTGTTGTTTGCTCATCACTGACAGCTTTCTGCAGCTGTCTTTCCAGGTCTGTATTCCTTTCTCTAAGTGTTTCCACTGTTAACAGTAACACACTGTTAGCATGTTGCAGCTTATCCTTCTCACTGATAAGATTTTGCTTTTCATGAGAAGTTCTCTGCAAATGTAAGTTAATTTCTTCCTTTTATTTAGCTACTTTTTCCAGTAATAGCAGTAGGTCACCAATCTGCAGCTCACTGTCATTTCTTTGCATATCATTCATTACTACACTTATTTTTTGCTTATCACTGACATCTGTCTGCAGCTGTCTTTCCAGGTCTGCAATTCTTTCTTTAAGTGTTTCCACTGTTAACAGTAACACACTGTTAGCATGTTGCAGCTTATTCCTTTTATTGATGAAATGGTGGTTTTCATGAACAATTCTCTGCACATGTAAACTAATTTTTTCCTTCTCTTTCTTTACTTTTTCCAGTGCTATGAGCAGGACATTAATATGGTATTGTAAGTCTCTTCTTTCATTAATCAAATCCTGATTTTCTTTTGAGAGTGTAAGGAGATGTGTATTCATGTCTTCTTTTTCTTTCTGAAATGATGTCAGTCGGAAGAGCAAGTCACTTTTTTTGTACTGCAGTTCATTCCTTTCCTGAATCAGTGCTTGCCTGTCGCTTGCAATATTTTGCAATGTTGTTTCCATCTCTGCTTGTACCCTTTTAAATGTGTCCACTGTTGACCGCAGTTCACTATTAATAAATTGCAGGTTGTCACTTTCCTTGATTAAATTTTGCTTTTCATGAAAAGTTGTCTGCCAGTGTCTATTAATGTCTTCATTTTCTTTTCTTAGTGTTTCCAAAGCCTGGAGCAGGTCATTATTGTTGTTTATCAGCTCCTTCCATTCATTGATCAAGTTCTGATTTTGATTAATAATTGTAATCAGCTTTTCATTCATGTCGTCTTTTTCTTCTTGAAGTGATTTCACTTTCACCAGCAGGTCACTGTTTTTGCACTGTAAATTATTATTTTCCAAAATTAATGTTTGCTTATCATTGACAACTACCTGCAATTGACTTTCCAGCTGTGCTTTATCTGTTTTATACTTTTCTGTTTTATACTTTTCCACTGTTAACAGCAGTTCACTATTAGCTTGCTGCAGGTTATCCATTTCAATAATCAAATCCTGATTTTCATAAATCGTGGTCTGCAGATGTACATCCTTGCATGTTATTTCTTTTATAAGAAATGCCAGTTGTATGTTACTGTCTTTATTTTCAGTTTTAGTTTTTTCAATGCTAAAAGCAGGTCATTGTTTTCTTTCTGTAATTCATCTCTTTCAACAGTCAAGTTTTGTTTTTCATTAGCATATGTTTTCAGAAAATCATTTAGCATTTTGTTATTTCTTTCAGATGCATCCAGCTGTAATAAAATGTTATTGATAAGCTCCTCCTGAGCATCGATTTCAGCGGTCATTTTCTGAATACATTGACCAAGAGTGACATATGTTTTTTCTTTTATTTCATCACATAATGCCTTTTCCCGCTCCAGTTCAATAGTATTATCACTTTCAGTATGTAACCTGTGGTTTTCATTAACAATCTTCTTCAGAAAATGTTCATTGCTGTCTTCTATTTCTTGTTGAAATACATTTATTTCTAACAGTTCCCCTTCCTTTAGCTTCAAGTAATCCAAATTTTTGCCCAAGTTCAGAAGTTTGATCTTCATTGATTTAGCCTTTTTTCTCACTGGTTCTGAATCAGTGGCTAGAAACTAATGAGGCATAGTAGGAAACAAAGACAAATATGAAATTAATAGACTGTTCAGTACAGTGTAGGGAAAGGTAAACATCACTATATGCACAATGGAGGTTATATAAACAGAGATATCATGGCAATTAAAAGAACTGGTAAATGTACCTCAAGAAAAATAAAATCTTAAGACTATATATATATATATATATATATATATATATATATATATGAAAAGTAAGGTCACAGCACTGTCACTGTAGTTGAGTTACACTTTAGTTATAGAACTTACAACGTCTCTGCTGATGAAAACTGAATTAACGCTAATAGTTTTTGTTCCTCATGGAAGAGGGTACACTGTGCCTTAGCTGACTGTCTTACAGTAGAGATCAGAGATTAGAAACAGTAGGCATCCAGTCCTAAAGTTGCTAACACATACTACACTGGACACACTAGGTGGGAGACTCACCTAGACAGGAAGAAGCTACATTCCTGAGACTAAATGAATGCGTGTCAAAGCATTGACTGCTAATTACTCAAGTCAGAAGGAAAACTGATAACAAGGAAAGGATTAGTGGACAGCTGAAGAGTAGTGCAACACTAAATACATAAAAAATATGATATTCTTTATTTTAAAATGCATAAAAATACATTCAAGGGACATATGTGCAGCATGTACTGTCAGTATTTTAGTTAGAAAGGAAAACTGCATTTTGAAGATTTTCCAGGTTAAAAAGCTTCAAAATGCAATAAACCCACATGTAACACACAATTTATTTTAGGTTTACAAGGTACAAATCTCCCACTCTTCTGTCATCAAAAATATAACCAAAGAAAATGACATTCTTTCAACTAGGTGACTTGTATAGAATAACAAACAACCTTCAGATATAGTGCTACCATATACAAATGGGGGCTCATTCTTTCAACTAGGTGACTTGTATAGAATAACAAACAACCTTCAGATATATTTCCTTCAAAGCCAATTTTTTAAAGGGATAGTTAACAGGGTTAATAAAAAAAACCCCTTTAAATTATCTCCTAACAAAAGACTTTTTTTAAAAATTTTGAAATAAATTTTGGGAATCCCAAAAATTTTGTTTTTTTTGTACCATAATTTCAAATTTGGGTTTTAATTCCCCCCCTTTCATTTTAAAATTTTAAATAAATTTGGGGGCAACCCGCCTTTTGTATATTTTTCCCAAGCCAAAATTTTTTAAAAGTCAAAAAAATTTGATGAACCCGGGAGGGGGGCCAAAAAAGGTAAAAAAATTTTCCAAAGTTGAATCCCCTTTTCCCTAACTTTTGTTAAAAGGAAAAATTAATTTAAAATTAACGGGGAAACCAGTAAAATTAAATTTGTTTCTTTCTGGGTAAAATCAACTTTAAAAATAATTTGTTTAATTTATTGGGGGCAAATTTACAATAAAAAACCCCAATTTTGGGAAAAAAAAAACCTTCCGATATCTTTCCCCAAGGCCCAAAAGGGAAAAAAAAGAAAAAAAGGGAATTCCGAAAGCCAAATTTGGCAGGGGAGCCTATTTTCTTTAACCAAAAAGGACTAGGAAGAGGGGCACCTTTTAAGAATCTTTAGAAATTAAAAACCCGGGAAAAAAACCCCTTTTAAAAATTCACAAAAGGGGAAAAAAATTGTAAAATTAAAAAAATTAAAAGGGGAAAATGGGGTTTGTTTTGGGAAAAGGAAACAAGAAGATCCCTTAAATTTTGTGGAGTTAGGGGTGTGTAATTTAATTTATTAAGGTTTCTTTTATGAAAAATTTTTAATTTGGAAAACAAGGTGGGAAAAAAGAAAAGAAAATTTGGGGGAGTTTTTAAGCCCCCAAATGGGAGAAGAAAGAATTAAAAAAGGAAAAAAATTAAGGTTAAATTAAAATTTCAAGGGGTATGCCCAAAGGCAAGAGAGGAAAGGGGAAGAACCCCTTTGGGGCAAATGGCCCGGATAAGGGGGAAAAAGGATTAAAAGGTTTAATTTTGAAATTTTTAAAAAAATAGGAGGTCTTTTAAAAATTGGAAAGGGAAATAAAAGAGAATAATCACTAAAGGGGTTTAAACACTTTTACAAAAAAAAATTTGAAAAAAGGGGGCATTTAATTTTACCTCAAGTTTTTTTATTGGTTTCCCCTTTCTTTAGGGGAATGGTTTTTTTTTCCCTTTAAGGGAAAATTAAAAAAAATTTTGTTTTAAATTTTAAATTGGAAGGAAAAAAAAAAATGGGTTTTCCCAAAAAAAACAATTTTAAATTAATATTTGGGAAGTTGTATTAAGACCAACATTTAACAAAAAGGGTTGGGGGAAATTGCCCAATTTTTGGGAAAAAGACAAAAAGAAAGGTTAATTTTTAAAATTAAAGGGGAAAGGGTTTTTGGTTTGCAAGGAAAACTAGAAGAAGGGGGTGGAAAGAAGCCCCATGGGGCAAATGGGTCAATTTTAGAAATTTTTAGGGTTTTTTTAAAAATCCCCCCACCTTTTTTAAAATTGGGGGGACTGCCCCTTTGGTTTTTCATTGAATTAATGCAAGGGGGTTTTAATTGTTCCGCAAAAGGGGAGTTTAAAAAAAACTTAAAAAAAAACACAAATTCTGCCCCCCAAAAGTGTCTTTAAAATTTTCCTTTTTAAGTTGGCTTTTATTTAGGATTTTTTCCCTTTTAAAGGAACCCCTTTTTTTTCTTCTTCCCAATTTTATTAAAAAAAATTGTAAAATGCTACCCCGTTTGAAGAAAAAATTTTTAAAATTTTTTGTTTAAAGGGGAAAACAAATTTTAAAACTTCCATTTTCTCCAAAACCCAGAATGGGTTAAAAGCAATTTTATTTTCCCGACTTTGGGAAAAGGAAAAAACCCCCCTTTTTTCAGGGGAAAAATGTTAAGGGGACAAAACGACAACTTTATGGAAAAATGGGACTTAAAGGTAAAAAAGATGGGGATTTCAATTTTAAGAATTTGGGGGGTTGTTGAAAGGAAAGAATAAAGAAACCCCAAAAAATTTAGAAAGGCCTTGGGAAATTTTTAATTTAGGTAGGAAAAAAATTCCAAAATTAAAAAAGTCCCTTCTTTGAAAAAGAAATTGGCAGGTTTTTTGCCCTTTTTTGGAAAGAAGTTTGGGCAGAAGGGGTTTCCAATCTGTTCGTTAATTTTGGAGTTTTGGAACTTTTAAAGTCAAAGAAAAACAGGAGAAAATCTTTTTGGGGACTTCCCACATTTTTTTCCCATCCCCCTTTCCAGATTTCCCTTTCCTTGGAAAAGGGTTTTAAAAAGGGAAATTTGGGTTTCTTCCTTTTAAAAACCCTTTTCAATCTGTATTTTTTGATTAGATTTAAGGTGCCCCTTTTTTAAACTTTTAAACCTTTTCAAAGAAGGAAGCAAATGGGGAAAAATTTTATCTTTTGGTTTTAAAGGCTTTTGAGGAGGGTATTCTTGTTTTTTTTTTTGAATCAGAAAAACCCCCGAAAAAATCCCCGTCAAAAAGGGGGTTGGGATGTTACTTGGGTTTTTGAAAAGGGAAAAACTTCCCTTGCCCGGAATTTGGGGGGCCCGGATTGGTTTACAAAAAAACCCTTTTTTATTACTGATAAAAAACCCCCAACCCGTTACTTAAAGGTTGAGCAAAATAAACAGATAATTCCTGCTTTTTCCTTAAATTTCCCCAAAAGAATTCGGGTTTTGGGCTGTTGAAAAGGGGAAAAAAAAAGGAACACCAAAATTTCCCCAAAAAGTTCAGAAAGGCCCTTTGTTAGTTTCTTTTTTAAAAGGAAAAAAATTTTTCCAACATTAAAAAAAATTGTTTTTGTTTAAAGGGAAGGTGTAGGATTTTAACTTTTTTGGGCTCTTTTTTTGGGGGAAAAAAGGGGATGGGTTGGTTTCAAAAATTGGGAAATTTTCCAAATCTGTGACCCGGGAAAGGAGTTTGTGGGGATGTTTTAAGGGGGTTTTTTGAAGGTTAAGTTTTTCAGGAGAAAATCCCCCTGCCTTCATTTTGCAACCAAATTTTTTTGCCCAAAAAAACCTTTTTTAAAAATTTTTACCTTTTAAAAAACCTTGGGGGTCCATTAAAAAAGGAAAAAATGTTAAAATGTGAACCCGGTATTTTACGTTCCATACCAAAACCCCCTTTTGACCCTCTTTTGGAAAAAGGCAAAGCATTTAGAAAAATTTATTGTCCCGAGCTAAATTTACCAACCCCTTTCCCTAAAAAGGGAAACAATTTTGGGTAAACCTTTTTAACTTTTTTCCCTTTTCAAGCCTTTTGGGGTTGTTGTTTTTGTTTAAATTTTCCTTTTTTTTCTTTGGGTTTTAGAAAGGTCCCGGTAAAATCCCCTATACCAAAGGGGGGCCGGAAAAAGGCACCCCAATTTTATTAAAATATTTAAAAGGAATTGTCATAAACTAAAAAAAAATTTATCTTATTGGCCCCAGTGAAAAAAACATTTTTTAATCACTGATAGTATTTAACCCGTTTTCTGTTTGGTTTCATTCAAAAAATTCGATTTTTTATATTTTTTTTTCTTGAAATCTTTTTATTAGGGCAGAGGGTGAAATAATCTGGGGTTTTTTTAAAAACAAAAGGGAAACAAGAAAAGGAATTTTTTAAGAATTTTTATTGGTTGGAAAAAGGGGTTATAATTTTTTTCAAGGGCCCCGGGGGTTTTTGTTAAAAATAAAACCCCACTTTTTAAAAAAGTAAAATAGTTTTATTTTAAAGGGGGTTCAAAATTTTAAAGGGCTGTTTTTTCACCAGTTTTAAAATTTTTTAAGTGGGGATGGTTAGAGACAAAGGGTTTAAAACCTTTTTGTTGTCTTTTTTTAAAAATTTTGGGAAAATTTTTTTAAAGCATCAATAGGTTTGTTTTTTTAAAGGGTGTGCCTTCTTTGAATTGGGTGTTTTTGGGCCCCTTTGGAACTGTTAAAAACCATGGAAATTATTTAAACAAAAACAGGAAAACTTTATTTTAAAAACCCGAAAACTTCAGTTAAAAATTTTTTTGGGAAATAAGGGGGACCTTAAATGTTCTTTTTAAATTTTTGGGGAAAAAAACTTGTTTGGGGGGAGTAAGGGTGTTCCCTTTTAAATTTTCCCTGCCAGGGGTTTCTTTTTTTTAAAAAACCAAAAGGGCCCCTTTTTTTTAAAATCACCCCTCTTGTGTAATAGAAAGGAGGAAAACCCAAAAAACTTTGAAAACAAAATCCATTTCTCCAAAAATTTAAAAAAATTCCCCCCACTCCAAAAGAAAATTCTTCCTGGGTAACCAAGGAAAAAAATTAAAATTTACTTTGGCAAAAGGTAGTTTTAAAAAATTTCCTTTTTTGGTTAAAAAATAACTTTGGGGGGGTTTAAATTTTCCCCTTTTAAAATTTGCTTAGGTTAGGAAAGGGAACCAGGTAAACCCCAACAGAGATTTAAAAAAGCCCCCCTTCATATTACATGCAATTTAAAAAGGAATTGCTGACTTTAAAAATTTAAAAAAATTTAATTGGGCCCTTATAATAATTTTAAAAGGGGGTATTGTTAAATCATTTTTGATTTAACAATGTTTGGGAAATACTGAGAAATTGAATTATTTTTTGTTTATTTTAAAAAAATTTAAGGGAAAACCTTTTTTTTTTTTTTTTTTTCTTCTCTTTTTTTTTTCTTTTTTTTTTTTTTTTTTTTTTTCTTTTTTTTTTCTTTCTGTTTTTTTTTCTTTTTTTTTTTTTTTTTTTTTTTTTTTTTTTTTTCTTTTCCCCCCCCCCCCCCCCTCCCCCCGGCCCCCCCCCCCCCCCCCCCCCCCCCCCCCCCCCTTTCTTCACGATAAGGAATGCTTTTTATAGTCCTTTTTATGTTTTATCTATGAATCTGCAGAAAGGCTTACAAGGTCTGTGAAAACTGACAGTTTGCCACTGAGAATTATTGTAGGGTGCAATCAACTTAAAGTATATACTGATTATGCAAACCTGTACCAACAACGGTTTATTGACAGTTTGTAAACTAAGATGGTGGTTGCAAAGACACTGAGGAAGAAGATAGACTGTGCGTGTTATTACAGACACTATCACTGTCAAATGATCTCCTTGTGAGCATTTATCAACCTGTTGCATAGTGTGCTACAATTATAAAGATTTCCCTAAAAAGCCAGTGGCATCAGTAGCTTCATATATTGAAAAAAATAATCCTAAAATCTAACAGGGATGAAGAAAATTAAAGTCAGCATACTAGTAATCATATCTGTCACCAGTGTACAAAACAATCAAAATGTTTGATCACCTTACCTCTCCCCTACCTTTGAATAGGTTCATAGGTTCATAGGTTCATACTAGGCTATTGCCCTAGGGCATTTATAAGCCTAGCCAGAATTTGCCCGGCTTTCGCCACCCATTTTAAATTTATTTTGCTATGCCCTTTTTCGAGGTTAGTATACTGTGCCTCTGTCTAACAGTGACACTGAAGTGATACCGAGATAAACCCTGATCAGTCCCATCCACTCATCAAGATTCCTCTTGAAGAGAGTCAGTGAAGGACTCTGCCTAATCTGGACTGGGATTTTATTCCAGAGTGAAGGGAGCCTCTGGGTTATGAATCTGTCCCTCCAGCATGTCCTATTTATTTCAGTGCTGAGGTTCAGGGTCTCTCCGAGTGTGTAGCTTTCGATGGGATTTGGATTTTCTGAGGTGCAGCATGTCCATTAATTCCGGGTTGGACATGGCTTTGCTCGTCAGGCACAGGTTGCCTCTGAACAGGCAGTATGCCACTGAGTAGAGCTGGGTTTCTTTAACTGGGCAGCATATGGCATCTGTTTGAGCCGTTGACGATCCTCTTGGTGAGGAGGTACTTTTGGGGTAACTTTCAGTTACTTTGCAGGTGTTTGGTAATTACATCCCAAAAGGGGCATTGTACTCAGTATGGGCCTGATGAGGGATGCGTAAAGTGGCAGGATGACCTACGCTGATCTAGATGTGAATCCCTTCATGATTAAGTGGGCTATATAAAATGTTTTTCTAACCACTTTGGTGAGAGATTGCTATCAACTTGGGTCCCCAGGTCCCTAATTACTTCTTCTGTACTTAATGGATTACCACACCTATGTGTTAATTTGTGAGGCACTTTGTTTTGCCAAAGAGGGATGACTATACACTTTTGGCATTTAGCTTGAGCCATGGCTCTGGCACCAGTTGTCTGTTTCTATAAGGCCCTTTTGGAGGATGCTTGTGTCCCAACTGGCGAGTCGATTATGGCGCCAGTTTGCAGTCATCTGTGAACTTGGTCAGCCACAGTCCTTCCATGTTGGCCTGTACCTCCAGAAATATATACCCGAGGTCCCAGGACTGGGCCTTGTGGGACACCACTTGTAACTGGTTTGGAGTCTGACATGGCTCCAGCAATTCTAACCAAGTGGGTTCTGTCCTTGAGCCAGTAGTTTGCAATCCATCTAGTGACATGAGGGGTTTATATTTAAGCTGGTGAGCTTATCTATAATGAAAATGCCCAAGTGAAGTGTTAACCTATCAAAAGGCTTTTTGCGAGGTCCAGGTAGGCTGTGTGGACACCTTCCTAAGTCAATGACCTTGGTGGCGGAACTGTTTCAAAATCAACCAGGTTTAAGAGGCAGGATCTGCCACACTTAACAAAGCTGAACTGGGTGGGGATCCAGTGTCTGTAGGTCCTGACATATCTTTATTTATGAGGTCCATGATGATCCTTTCCATAGCTTTGCAGATACCAAGCTAGTCAGGCTTATGGGGCGATAGTTTCCAGAGATCCCATTGAGGCACCACTTTTATGGAGAAGACCACTGTTGCTGTATGGCACTCTTTGGGCACATATCCTGTAGTAAAGGCTGAGATTGAACAGTAGTTTTATGTTTGGGTTTAGCTCTTCTTGGGAGTTCATCTAGGATGCAGCCGGGACACGATACTGGTCCCATTGATGCTGTGTTTTTGCTTTGGAGGCGGCTCTTACCTGAGCATCTGAGATGTCAGGGGGCAGCACTCTGCTGGGATAGATGTTGCCCTTTTTGGTGTTGGGGAGGAGAGGTTTACTGAACCTGTCAGCTAGGATATGGTGGCAATGTCTGTGGGTTCAGTGTATTTTTGTCATTTGGACTAATTCTACAACAGGCATGTCTGGGATTACCACCCAGGAGTTCTAACATAACTAAAGAAGCCTTGTGATTATCCTTAGTGTCCTGTGCAATTTTTTCTCTCGAAGCTGGCCTTGAACAATTTTATGAGTGCCGTAGTTTTTTTGCTAATACTGATCAGTGATGCCTTCCCTTTTTGGGATTTTGCTCTATCATTTAATAGCTTCCTCCTTCTATTGTATAGTTTTGTTTATGGCTGGGGTCCACACCAGACAGGATGTCTACCTTTGGAGGATTGGGTCTTGGTTTTATTTGGGATCGCATGATCCATGCATTCCTGAAGGTGTTCATAGAATGCGTTTATAAAGGATTCTGCGGTCTGGGCCGCATTTTCCTGAGCCGGGGCTTTGAAGGATTCCACCTCGGTTTTGAGTGTGAAATTTGTTTTAGAAGTTTTCACTGTGGTTTTCTGGGCAGGGGGTGGGGTCGGGATGTGAATATCCAGTGAGATTAGTTTATGGTCTGATCTTACCAGTGAGGGATATACTTCTGGTCTGGAGCATAGAGTCCCCATGTTGGTGATGATCAGGTCCAGTATGTTTTCCCCTCTTGTGGGAGTGGTAACAAGTTGTTCCATAGCATTTGAGTTTATAAATTCTAGGAACCTTTGGGCTAGGGTGTTGGAGCTAGAGTAATGCTCCCAGTCTATGTTTGGTTAGTTGAAGTCGCCCAATATAATGGTGTTTGGAGAGACCTTCATATTTACCAGTGTTCTCAGGAAGGCTGAGTGGGGTTCCTGCGTTTGGGAGGGTGGTCAGTAGCAGGCTATAAACTGGAAGGCAGTTTTACCCACTGTTAGTTGCACATGGATAGTCTCTGATGCTTTGTGCTTTGCCACCAACCTGGAGGTGTGGGTATCTTTGATGAATATCAATACTCCCCCTCCTTTTGTGGTTCGGTCCAAGTTATGGGGCCGAAAAGCATGGTATGAGATATAACCTGGTAGTGCTGGGGTGCTCTCGGGAGCCCTGAACCAGGTTTCTGTTACTGCACAGATATCAATGTTCTCCATGCTAAGGAGAGTTTCATGACCCATCTTGAGGTTTAGACTTCTGGCGTTGGTAGCATTACTCTTGGTTTCTTATCCCTTGTGATACCTATGGAGGTGGGTTTGTCTTTTGAGCATTGCCTAAAAGGCACTATGGGGTAACAGAGCCTTTGCCAATATCCAAAAGCCAGGGGTGACAGGTGCAAGCCGTCCTAGTGAAGCATAAGTGGCTCTCGAGCATATCATCCCAAGCTGACAGGCATTGGATCCCCCTTTGAATGACACCAATAGCAAGCCAATTGTTGAAATTGATCATCTTGTCTTCATATTGTAGCATCATTCTTGGTGAGGGTAGATGCTACTCAAGGTCAGGGTCATACCGGCCTGGGCTACATGCTCAGAGAGCTCCTTTATGTCTCTTTTCATGTGGTCAGGGATGTACGTCTCAAGTCATTCACACCAGCATGGACAATGACTGGTCCATATTTGGCTTGCCTTGGGTGACCTGAGTGCTTGTGTTATGTGGCAGATCCTGGCGCACAACAGGCTGCTCACCGTGACCCTCTCCTTGTTCAGCCCTGGTGGCGGGGCGTCAGTGTGCCTGACGATAGAGTCACCTAATACAAGTGTATCCAGGTGTTGTTTTAGTCTTAAGAGCTGGAAACTGTTACGGCACACACTGGCTTTGTGAGATATGTGTTGCCCGCGTGTTTTGTTTTGGGGTAGCTTGATTTGCTTGGGTGATCCAGATGCCTGTTTTTGATACATGTAGAGAATAGTCACAAGGTTCAACTGCTCCACTTCAAGAAACTTTTAGCATTTCCAACAAATCATTTTCATTTTTAAGCTCCATATTCATTACGTATTAAAAACAAAATTATTTAACAGAAATTATGTGAGGCATTTGACATTGACCAGTAATGTGTAACACAGTAACTAGGGGTGTAATATACAGCATGTGTGACATAGATATGACAATTAATTCTTAACTTACCCACAATGATTGGGGACACAAATCATAAAGAGAGAAATGAGGAAATTTCACAAGTCCCAATCACAGCCCTTTACTATCTTCTCTCAGCCCAGGAAAGGTCAAGCAGGTTTCCAATGTAAGCTATTTCACATTGAATCACCAGGTGCATTTTTCTACATTTATCAAAGCGAGCATCTGGATAACACTTCTGGACCAGTTAAAGCTCACTCTACTAGATCATTCGCCAAATCTTCAACACTCTTGGCAAAACTTTCTTTTAAGATGAGATTTGCGATGCTGCTGCTATGGTCTAACTCCCACACCTTTGTTATGCATTATGGCGAAAGCTGGTTGGTGTCCAGGAGCAGGGCTTCTTTGGTTCCTCTGTGGTCTGGCATATCCTTCCCTGAGGCCTCTCAGGGTCTACATAATGTAACTAGGGATTCTGACTCTCATCCGTGATCAATAATGACAAATGACTAGGCAAACATGGGGCCATTATTGAATCCCCCATATATGATGTGGATACTCTACAAAGGACGCCAAGAAACAGATGATTGGTGCCAGAGCCATGGGCTCCAAAGCTCAATGCCAAGAAAAAGTATAGTTATCCCTTTGGGAAAAAGGAAAACACGTATCCGTGAAGATATCACATGGGTGTGGCAGTACACTTACACCGAAAGGGTGTAATAAGAGACTTAGGGACAGGGTGGACAGTGGTCTCATCTTTAATAACCACATCGCCACAACATTCAGGAAATCGCTTCTATGTGGCACACCTCATCACTAAGGGCTTTTCATCCAGAAAAAAGGAGGTCATTGACGCCACTGTACTCATCCCTCATTAGACCCATTATAAAATACAACACCCATTTGGTATGTACCTCTCAAGACATCTGCAAGAACTGGAAAGGCCACCAGAAATACTTACTCACTAAAAGTATCACAGAGCCTAAAGCAGATGTCCTATGCTGACCACCTTACAAAACTCACAAGCTATACTCTGTCACATATTTTCATCAAGGCCATTTTTTTTTTTTTCCAAAGGGGGGCCCAAAAAAGGGCAATTTTTTTTGGGTTTTTTTTCTTTTCTTGGGGACCAAAGGTTTTTAAAAAGTTTTTCCAACCTTTTAATTTTTTTTAAAAAAAATTTCCAATTTAAAGGCCCACCTTTTTTCCCTTTCCAAGGCCCTTTTTTTGGCCTCCCCGGCAAAACTTTCTTTTGATGAGATTTGCGGCGCTGCTACTTGGTCTAACCCCCACACCTTTGTTATGCATTATAAGCTGGATTTGGTGTCCAGGAAAATGTCTTCTTTTAGTTCCTCTGTAGTCCTGCATATCCTTCCCTGAGGCTCCTCAGGGTTCATAGTAGCTAGGGATTCTGACCCATCTGTGATCAATAATGACACGGATAGCACCAAATAAAGAGTTAATGTACTTATCATAACTTGAAATCTGTGCTATCCAGTGTCATTATTCATCACATTCCCACCCTCCTTCCCCTTCCTTCTGGAGATTTGGTAGATACAGAGGGATGTCTCCCTTTAGGCGTTTTTAGGTTTACAGGCAGTTTTTCACTGCCCCTTTTCTCTCTATCCAGCAAACTCGATCTGAGGGTTGTGGGTAGCAAGGGATCTTAGGAAGGGGAGGAGCTTGAGGTGCAGCTTGATCCTTTCAATTGCCGGCTCGGATCTGAGGTCAGATCAAAGACCCATCAGTGATGACTAATGACACTGGATAGTACAGATTCCAGGTTATGGTAAGTACATAACTTTTTTCTTTTCCTCTCTGTATAAATACAGTGGAAAACAGTTTCACAACACTCTTGTCTTTTCTATACTGGCTGCTGACATGCTAATATCAGTAGGAGTAAATGCCATTGTAAGATTGTGGACAGTACCTAATAAGGAGAACTACAGATTCCCCATTGCATCTGCTATGTCATGCAGGCAGAGACAAACTCCTCTGCCAAAGTATGTGAGAACTTAAGCTTAAAAATTGAGTGCACTTTTCCTTCCTTTGATTCCATGGCAAGGAAATTAATATTTTATAAAATACAAGCAGGTTTCTGGTATCCAAATAATACTAGAACCATATTGTACAGGGAAAGCACTCTAAAGGTTTAGTTAAACTTTAGGAGCAGGTGGACTTTTCATTTAATGAAAAGGCCCTCCTTGTGTTCAGTGATAGGTGCTGATTCCAGGTTGCTGTTTACCAGCACAGAAACATTGTTCTGTGGTAGTTACTGTGCCAGCCTATGTTCTGAACACAGGAATTAAGGTGCTGTTTGGATTTTTACTTCAGGTTGTGGCTGCTGGTAAACCACGTGTCAGCACTGTATAATTCATAAAGCAAGGAAATCATTTATTATACTATTCTACTTAGGAATCATCCCACATATATAAAACAAAAGAAAAGCAAAACCAACGAACAAGACAGAACCACGCACTAAAGGCTTGGATAACCAGGCAGCTATATGAAAAATGGAAAAATGATGAAATCCAAACCACCACGCTGTAGGAAAGTCATTTATTAAAACACAAGTCGTTAGCACTTTCCAGTTAAAAACCCTTCTAATGAAGAAGGGTTTTTAACCTGAAAGCGCTAACGTCTTGTGTTTTAATAAACAATTTTCCTACAGAGTGGTGGTTCGGATTTCATCATTTTTCCATTTTGCATATATAAAACATGTTACAAAAAGCTGTCTCAAAGAAGACAGTACCTTCTCAAACATGCAACAGTTGACATTTGAAAAGATCACTTGCACAATTCTGTTTTGCAAAGCATGAATTCCTCGAGCATATTTTATGAGCTGTTATTAACAGAGTAATGGCACAGACTGGGGTAACATGTATTTATACACATATATGATTCCTCATATTAACAGAGTAATGGCACAGCCTGGGATAACAGATGTATTTATACACCTATATGATTCCTCATATTAACAGAGTAATGGCACAGCCTGGGGTAACAGATGTATTTATACACATATTTGATTCCTCATATTAACAGAGTAATGGCACAGCCTGGGGTAACAGATGTATTTATACACATATATGATTCCTCATCATCATTACCAATTGTCCGACTGAAGCAATGTTGATACAATGTTTTTATGCATTTGTACCTTTTAAGTAGAATCTGAAATTAATACTTGCTTCAGCCAAATATTTTGCTGATTAATGTGCAGTAAAAGTCTTAGGCAAACCCCCAGATGGGATGGGTACATTCTCGTAAACTATAAGGTGGTAAAATAGATGTAGCTGCCACTTTACCCATGGATGGGAAATTGGAAATTCACCTCAGTCTGACACCTATGTCTCTGATGAACAGACATAGCCATTAAATTGTGACCTAACATACACCCCTTAAAATAAACTGTAAGACACAATAACTCTTGAGATACATTTGGGTTGCATGGCTAGGCTTATAAAGGTCCCAGTGGTCGTTAGCGTAGGACACACTTATGAACCTAGAAACCAAAGCTCTTAAAGCTGAAAGCATATGCCTTTTTGATAATATTGCAGTGACAGAAGTAATAGTATAAAGACACTTTTTCTTCTGCTGCAATGATCAGTCTATTAATTCACAATGCAAAGTGAATTTCACTTATGTGTAATATAGCTAAACAAAGCATGAAATAATGTCAATCAACCAATACATGTACAGGACAATAGCTAGATTGCTCAGAGGTGATCTGTGTCTCACCTACAAGGCAGTATCGGACCCTGCCCTACTAGAGATGCTCCATATCCATGTCTAACTCCTCATGCATTACCCACTCGAAAGGCCTAAATCTAATATGTGACATCAACAAAACCTGCTGGAAAGACAGGTTTGTGTCCCAGAGGCTGCCCCGTCTCTGGAATAGACTTCCCATACATGTCAAACAGAGTACCTCACTGACCCTCTTTAAGTGCAACCTTGATGAGTGGATGGGAAACCACAAATTTGTCCCAGGGGTTCCACTTGTGTCCCTTATTGACAGGGACAACAAGTGGTGACTGAGGTTTCTTTTTTGGGGATAAACTCTTGGCTAGGCTTGTAAGGGCCCCAGGGCCATTAGCCTAGTAACCTCCTATGATCCTATGATCTGTGACTCATCCTTCATACCATAGGAACCTTGGCAAATCACAAATACTACTACATCAGTAGCTGAAAATGTACAAGCTCTGCATCCCCCACAGGTGAGACAGTAATTGTAAATGATCCTGCTGAACTGACCTATATACCAGATCTATTTACATGTTTTATTTAACTGCAAAGCTGAAAGCAGAGCCAGTGTATCATACACTTACAACATTAATCCTACAAAACATTACCTAAAATGAAATCTATTTCTATGAATTGTAAACTAATGCAGAATCCAATATGAAACCTTCCCAGACTCAGAAATAAGCTTTTTTTATTATTAGCAGAGCATTGTATTGGTTGTAAATAGAAAGTAGATACAATATATTTACCTGATGTACTTCATCTATGTAGCTTTCATTAAGTGTTGATGACCTTTTCTTCAGGCTACTTGCAACACGTGGTGCTTTAGAAGAAAGAGGACAAGATTTTAGAGAAGCTAGTCAAATTTGTCTTTCTGTATATCAGCTGATCTATGTCAGCTGGGAAGTTGCAGCTTGACATAGTTTATTTATAAGCAAATGTAAATATATACTTGACTCAAACAATTTACAGAGATCATTAAAATCCTATTTACAGTCTGTACAACAGAATGGTCAGAGCAAGTCAAATATTAGGATTACAGGGAAGATGAAAGAGGGAACATGAAAGGATGGAAAGAGTGATGAGAGAGGATAGCAAAGAGGTAAGTGAAGTAGAGAGAGAGAGTAAAACAAAGGGGAGAGAGTGAGAGAAAGGACAGGGCAAGATAAAATTAAAGGTGATGAAATTAGGACACAAGGCTGATAAACAGGCAGTGGCAGCTGGTGACTTCAAATCAAAGGGGGCTGCAGGAGACAGCTGAATGGGTGGGGTCAATGGGAAAGGGTGTGGACAACTAGAAAGGGGTGGAGCTATGCTAAAAATGCAAATAATGGGAGTTTAATTAAATACACTGCCCTGGGTGCCTAACCGTCATTATGAGAGTCCAGTCAAGACAAAATGAAGTGGAGAAGAAAAAAATATATCAATGCATTGGCTACATGACAGCTTACGTAATATCTAGATGGAAACAAAAAGGTTGTGAGGCATGAAAAAATAAATTAGTTTTAAATACTTTACTGGAATGCCAGTCAAAATCAAGTATAAAAAAAGAAGCAGCACTCAACTCAAACTAATTCTCCTTGCACTGCAGTTCTAATTATAATTTATATTCAGCTTTATAAAAGTACCAAGTATCATGCTGAAAGTAACAACCTCTGTGATACCCCCACGTGTAAAAATGTTTCTTATCCAAGAAAGACCTGCTGCCTGACAACAACTATTTACTTCTTTCATGGGGAAAACATGATCAAAGTAAAAAATTAACAGCAAACAAAAAACAACTCAAGATAAATTGCTTAAAGTATTACTGCACAGGTTATAAATCATGCATGATAGATTGGCATTCTGTTTAGTTTATGGGCAAAGCCTGCAAAAATGACTGCAAGTCTCCAACAAATGTAGTGAGCTTCTGAAAATACTGTAATACTGTCCTTTATTACAAATACTGTCATATGCATTCAATACCTAAGGCTTATACGTTATCCAGTTATGTAAATATTCTCTGCATGGCAACAACAAAAAGGCTTTCAATATTGATAATTTTTTAATAGTATGCTTATTAAAGCTTACTTGCATCTTACAATCTCAGACAAGCTTACCTGATGGTCATTAAAGCATTGCTACTTAAACACAGAGCAACAAGCACTGCAACAACATGCATTTTCTGAATAATAAGAAGCATAAATGAACAATAAAAAATATGGCAGAAATCCAGAACATTCTGAAAAATCAAGGATAGATGAAAGGCCACTGTAGTACTTGTGTCTACCTTCGATGGGGGGATACTCTGCACACTTACACTGCATAGCTGCTCCTTTCCTTGCTTAGACACATCCAGAGTCACTACATAGGGGAGTGGGGTACAACAAGTATGTCACAATTTGAAATGTCTCTGGCTGACGGTGATGGTCCTGACACATTTGTCATACCTCTCAACCTCAGAGCAATAAATCTGGAAAAAGCCATAAATAGAAGTGGGACAAAGGCCCAAAATAAGGACAATTTTTAAATATTGCTCTTATAAACTTGGAAAGATAATAGAATAGTAAGTCTTGCATTAATATGAATTTTCTGAAGGGTATGAAATCTGAAACTCAAATGTCTTCCATTATTTTCTAACTTCAGTCATTAATGATTTGCCACTAATTTGCAAGAAAACCACAATTTTATGAAAAACAGACCAAAAATGTGATGCAAAAATATAACATAGCCACATAATACAGCTGGGAACCTGTCAAAGAAGGTACACTTTTTAATATTAGTACTGTTAAGTTGAGCAGCTGACAAAATAAGAGAATCTACATGCATTTCTGAAATAAAAGTAATTTGTAACTCTGATCATTACAATTATTTATTAATTGTAAACCCCCCATGTTTCTTCCAAAATTGCCATTTTGTGGAGGGATTATTAGGGGGAGAGCAACATTTTGAGCCAAAATTGGGGACAGTTGAGAGATTTGGATATACCTAATTCTATAAAGTGGTTTATTTGCATGTACCTTTTAACCTCTTGATGCAGGAAATCTGGACAAGGCCAAATATATTGGGGAAAGAAACAAACAGTACTAAAAATTGCTCCTGTATAAACTTAGACAGTTGATAGAATAACAGGTCTTGCTTTAGCATGCATTTTTCTGAAGGGTATGAAGTCTGAAACTCTCAATGAAACTCAATGTCTGTCATTATTTAGTGACTTCATTCCTAAATGATTTGTCAGAAAACCACAAATTTTGTGAGGAACAAACCAAAAATAAGAAGCAAAAATCTATTAATTCTGTGAAAATCTGGACAGTTGAAAGGTATAGTTCAGCCGTGAGAATTGTGCGGCAGAAATCCTACATGACAGGCTTAGCTCCCTAGGTGTGGACAATAAGTAGCTGTCCCTCCCAAAAAAAAAAAAAAAAAAAAAAAAAAAGATCTAAGAGAAGTAATTGTTTCAAACTTGTTTCATCACTTTCAGTAGCATTCAGACTCAATCAGTGAAAATATTCAATAACAAAAAAAGTTTATGCTTGCAGACAGTTGATTTAACTGGTTCCTAATCGAATACATCCAGCCAATAACTGAGAGGGCGGCTACCTGAGCTGATCAGATAATCAATAAACACCTTCCTGGTTATATTAAATTATATCCCTTGTATAATACGGTACAGTTGTTAGAGGGCATTTTAAATTTATTGTTTTGAACATTTTTCCAGTAAATAATGAAACAAAATGCATGCACCAATAATGATGAAACTGCCCAATTCAGAACATTTCCATCATAAAAGTGTACTCAAACTTCTACAATCCACCAGTATCAATAAATATGCACAATATCTGCAGAAGTAAAAGTCATCTAAATAATTCCATATTAAAGATCTCTGTAACTAATGAAGATGTTGCTGCTAGCAAACAACTTTATATTTCATTGTTTCATCTACAAATAAAGTGCCTGTTGCCCATGAGGAATAAATTGCCTATGTTACATTAAAAAAATGATAAGCTAGTAATATTGCAATAGGGAATGGATGGCAAACTGATAACAGGTTCATAGTTACTAGTTATTTCTACCAAAGAGGACATTCTCAGGACTGCAGCATCAACCCCTTTAAAAGTACAACACAGTACAGTAACAGCAATGCATCTACATACTGTGGGAGTAGAACCCACAACCTTCTGCATCAAAAGCAAGCATTCAGCTGGTTATGCTATTAACAATGCAATCTGATTCATCATAATCAGCACTAAACTTCTCTTCCCCTGAAGTTCTCAGCTCCTTGTAAAATTCACTCAACACTCAACTGTATCTCTCAACTTTGCAGCACAAGAAATCTGGAAAAAGCCAAACTTTATGGGAGGCGAACAAAAGCCCAAAAAACAGGACACATTTTAAACATTGCTTGTATAATCTTGGAAAGTTGCTAGAATAAAAATGTTGTGTGACCACCATGCATTTCACTGCCAAGTCTTGAACCTAGGACTCTGTGTACTTCAGGAAGAGCAATATAACACTATGCCAAATCAGCTGTTCCTTGAAAGACAGGAAGACTGAAACTTAAATGGCTATCATTTAGTGAATTCAGTTCTCAACCTCTTTGCACAATACACCTGGGCAAAGCCAATAATGGGGGAATACAGCCCCCAAACATATTCACTGAATTCAGTTCTCACCATACCTTTCAACCTCTTAGCACAAAAAACATGGACAAAGCCAATAATGGGGGAATATAGCCCCCAAAATAGGGAACAATTTCAAATATTGATCTTATAAACTTAGAAAATTGTTAGAATAAAATGTTTTGTGTTACCATGTATTTTCTGAAAAATATGAAGTCTGAAATGCAAATGCCTGTCATTATTTAGTGAATTCAATCCTTCACTGGTTACAAGAATCCAGAAAACCACAGATTTTATGAGGAACAGAACAGAATAAAAATATAAGGCATAAATCTAGACAGCTTTGACAAGTGGTGGTGGGTAGGGCATTCAGGCTCTTGCTACCTGTATCCAAGGTTCAGGTTTTGAGCTTGAGTAACTCTAGCCACCAGGTATATTTAATTGGGGCATTTCTCACACACACACACACACACACACACACACACACACACACACACACACACACACACACACACACACACACACACACACACTGGCTGAAACTGTATTCCTCTTGCAGCAGCTTCCCTTGTAAGAAATACAACAAAATCCCTTGCAGCAGTTACCTGTATTCCCCTTGCAGCAGCTTACATACACCAGCTTTGTTGAAATTGTATTCCCCTTGCAGCAGCTTCCCTTATAAGAAATACAACAAAAATCCTTTGCAGCTTCGCATTCCTGGAAACTTCCCTTGTAAACAGCAGCAATACAACAAAATCCCTTGCAGCAACTCATTCCTGGAACCTTCTCTTGTAAAAGAAATACAAATCAGTTGCAGTCTGATTTCCCCCCACATACGTGACTGTAGATGTCCCCTTCCATGCTATGCAGTTTATGACCACATAGACTTATGGGCATCAGTGTACAGATGCCTTCTCTTTGTAATCCAGACTGGTTAAACAGCTGTCTGGATTTGCAAGCATGCTCAGTTCGTTCCGGGATTGCAGCGTTAATTATTTTATTTTTTAAAACGTCTTTCAATTTTTACAGCTGGGGGGCTGCAGTCCTGCAGTCTGATAGCATGAGCCACCCCTATAAACAGGTGACATTTGTATAGGTGAGGAAGATGGAACAGTCAAACAAAAGGGAGACAAGGGCGTAAGGATGAGGAGAGAACTCATGAGGGCAAACAGATCATGTAGCACCATAGTTTGAAGAACAAGTTTTAGAAAGGTGCTGTTTGATGGCCTGCTTGAAATATGCCTACAAGAATTTGTCTGTTTAATACAGGCAGCTTGTTCCCTAGGCTTAAGCATCATTGCTTCTCCTGCAGGTGAACAGTTTTAAGTGTATAATACACAATGTTTCAGACAGGATGATGGTGTTATTATAATAATAATGGGAAAGATGTGAATAGGACCAAGTTTTCATAAGCTGACTTTTGACATTTCAGTGATAAAAATCACATAACAATAACTTGTCTACCAATAACATGGAGTATAGACGAGGGTATAAAAGCCACCATTTTATGAAGAACCACTGTATTAATTTTGATTGCAAAATGTCTTAAGTGGCTTAAATACAGTGTTGTCTTTTATGTATAACTTACATTTCATAAAAAATAAAATTGTTCCTTACATTAGTAATTAAACAAAATTCTAGGACTACTTTTATTTAATTTATAATTCTGTTTTATGAAAAGGATTATCAGAGTTCATTCACAGATCTAAAGATAAATCATTTCTTACCAAAAGTTACAGATTTCAGTTCAGAATTCTTCTGTACTCTTCTAGGAATCCTAGAGTTTTTTTTTCAGTTCAGTTTCCATTACAGTGACAAATGTTTCTGCAACGGGATGATTTCTATTGCTTCTTTGTAAAGATTTTTCCAAGCTAGAGTTGTAGTAGAAATAGCAATTTGATATTTCAATGAATAATTCCATATCTGTTACAGAATAACAAAGTATAACCATAGACATAAAAACAAAATGTGCCTCCTAACAACGATGCTCCTAAAACTGCTTCCTCATTAGATTTACTTGTTTAAGATAACTCATCTGATTTAATGAATAAAGGAATACACCAACAATTAGTCAAATTGCTAAATTTTTTAAATATTTCTTACATGACAAATGTGAATTCAGGCTTATCAAAATGACATTTCAGTCAGTGAACAGTAAGACTGGAATCTGAAACATAATAATGACAGTGTGACACAATTTTTGCAAAAAAAAAAAAAAGAGAGAGAGAAAGAGCAAGAAAACATCTCACTGCCACATACTGTATAATACTTTATAATTTAGTATTACTGCTTCATTTAGCATCTTCCACTAGTGTTGACTGCGTGTTCAAAACCCCAGTCCTTAATTAATGCCACAATAAACTTAATAAAACTTCTCAGCAACTCCACTTGATTAGGCAGCTCTGAAACAATTTATTTTACAGTTCTGAAATTCCATTTTTTAATTATTATGTTTCATTGTGTAAAGAATTCACAGCCACATCCTAAAAAAGTAAAATTCTTACAGTAGTAAGGACTTGTAATGAACATACCATCCTAATATCAGCTATCCTCAAATGAAAAAAACAAGCGTATATAATGTTCTGTAAACTTAAGGTTTACAAAGATCTTCAAGTACCTGTGAAAGAAATGCCAGGGCAACTAAAGTCATACACAGTAAATCCTGTCATCTGTATACAAAATGCTTGCCAGTGAGAACATGCAACATATGTTCAGTAAGCTTTATTTATTTAACATTTGTTGATCAGGAATGTCTGACTGGGACAGAGCCTAATTTCAGTGTAGGCCCGGGGAAAACCTCTCCAGATGCATATCTTTGGAATGTGGGAGGAAACTGGAGCACCCAGAGGAAACCCATGCAAGTGCATGCTGACTCAGTACAGAAGGCACCTCAGCTAAGAATTGAACCAGATAATCACTTGCTGTGAGGCAACAACTTTAACTGCTGCACCACTGCACCACCCAGATAAGGCTAGGGCATAGCAGTCAGGGCAGCCACAAGATGTCCAGGGTGTTATCAGTAGATGCCAGTCAGGTGGTAGTACAGTAGCAAAATTCAGAAATGAATGCCGATACTGCACTTGCAGTCAGGACTGAAGAGCTTCAGCACTTTGTTCTTGGTAGATGCAGTTCCATCATTCAGAAATTCATGCTGATACTGCTTTATTAGTCAGGGCTGAAGTGCTTTTTCTGGCTCCTCAGTTTGGAACAGAAGATACCCCTGTCCTTTCTTGTGCTTTTCTGGGTGGAGTAAAAGATCTTTTACTTACTCTTCATACTGGAGCAGAAGACTTTTTGTATCCTCAACCTTTAGTTGAGGGGGCACTGGATCAGGGAGCTGCACAGGATGCTAGCTGGGGCTCTTCCATAACCCCATTAGTGATTTTCTAGTGGACTGCCCCAAAACTACTGACTATTTTTGGCTATTTTTGTTTATTATCACAAGAACTTCATCAGCCTAATGCACACCACTTCTTAAGCTCACATTTAAGTTATACAGCAGATCATCAGAAGCATAGCTAAGGTGGGATGAATGATTCGGTTGCCCCTGGTGTCAAGTGTTAAGGGGCATGATTGACAGATGCTGTCAGTCAGTAGTGCAGTACCAGCATTCAGTTCTATGCTAGCATTGAAATACTGGTACAGAAGTGCATTTTAATACTGTTATACTGCTTTTGTGGTCAGGACTGAAGAGACTACGATTTAGAGTTGAGAGGCATCACATCAAGACGTTGCACTGGGTTCAAAATGAACCAGCCATGGAATTGCATATCATGCTACGTACTCATGAGTCACACTGTTTGCTACATTTTTTTACAAACATTAAATGGCTTTTGTTTTATTTAAACATCTCTATAATCCCTTTAGAATTTTATAGGTTCATAGGTGTTTACAAGGCTAATGACCACAAGGGCCTTTTTAATCTTAACCATGCATCCCAAACCTCTGGCAAGTTCTGATTCCCTTGATAAGTGTATGCATGGGCCTGGAAGATGAACCATTTACAGGTCACCTCTGTCCATTAGAGACATGGGTGCCACACCAGGGATAAATGTCCAGTTTCCCGTGCAGTTGTCCGAGTTGCACTTGAATTGGGTTAGGGAGGAACTCTGCTTTACATGGATGGGAAGCCTGTTCCCTAGATGGGGTAGTCTCTGGGATACATACCTCTCTCTCCAGCAGGTCCTATTTATATCACAGGCAAGGTTTAGGTCTTTAGAATGGGTAATTCTGGTGCTGCTGTTTTATGGATATGCAGGAGGTCCATCAGAGTGGGGTTTGACAATGCCCTGTGTGCCAGACATAGAGCTCCCCTCAAATGCCTGTAGGAGACAGAATACATGTATAGGGCCTTGAGGTGGTCTGCATAGGACATATTACTTATGCCCTGCATTCTTTTAGTGAGGAACCTCTGTGGGCATTTACATTTATATTACATTACATTAACATTTATGTTAAAAGTATAAAATGTGGAAGCTTTAAGAAAAATACTATGTTACATCCAGAGCTCTCTTTTTTAACACTGGAGTTAAAGGAATGTTTTCATTAATACCTGGTGGTGTGTTAGAGTTTAATTTTATTATCCAAAAAGGTTCTCTTAACTCCAACTGGAGCTCCCGCCACCCACCTCCGGCATTTAATGGAACTTGTTCTAACATCCCAAATTTAAATTTAGTGAAGGTCTGACATGGTAAGGAGTGTTTATACAGTGAATTATTCATATTACCCCTTGATATTGTGTACAAATGTTTTAAGTTGTCAGTTTATGGAACAGTGTAGATCACTTTAATTACAATTTTTTTAATTTATAAATTGTCTAATTAAGTAACTAGAATGCAAATGGCACCTATTATATAAGAGGTGCTTATGGGAATAATAACTTAGTTCTGAAGAAGCATCTGTTTTGGTGAGGGAGATGAAAGTGCTTAACTTTCTTTGTGTTTGGAATAAAATGTGTTCATAAGAATTGTGGTCCTGTTATTCCTGTGGAGGTATGGATCTTATGGTGCAGACCCAGTGAATTGCTTTTCTAAGGTGGTTACAGTCTGAAAGAAGTCAACCAGGTTCAGAAGGCAAGATCTGCCATTGACAAATCCAAAATGGGTGGGGTCAAGTGCTTGGAGATTGCATGTGTCCTTGTTTATGAGATCCATAATACTATGCCCCATGGCTTTACAGACCAGACTTGTCAAGCTAATTGGGTGAAAGTTTACAGGGTCAGTAGTGGCACCACCTTTGTGCAGCGGGATGACAATGGGAGTTCTCCACTCAGCTGGAATGAAGCCTGTACTTAGACTGCGGTCAAATAGAGTGCTCAATGGCGAAGCTAGTTCTTGCTGGAGATGGTGCAGAATACATGCTGGGATACTATCAAGTCCTATGTAAGCTGTGTTCTTTGCCTTGGATAGGGCCTGTAACACTTGATCTACGGAGATGTGAGGTGCGGGACAAGTATCTTATCTTACATGCTGGAATTCTTACTACAGAATTTGCTTGTAGGTCTCAACTGCTGTGTGAATATTATTCATGCCTGATAAAAGTAATGCCTGTTAGTCTTATTCTTTTTACAGTTTTTTTACCATTTGCATTTTTCTGGTATTACATACAATTACTATGCTTATGTCCCACAACATGACTGAAAAAATCATTTGTTCTATTTCCACTACTTAGCATTTCAAAGCACCACTAAATAAACAAGCAAACCTACAAAAATGATTTAAGTACTTCAGAAATGTATTTCAACATTATAAGGTCACCTTTGCCTTTGTGAGTGTGCTTCTCAGGGCTTCTCTATGTTAATGAGAGCAGACGGTGTCCTCTAATGAATAATGCTAATGTTTGGACACTGTTCTAAATCAGTTGTTTCCCCACTTAAAAAAAACATCCTTAGTTAACTCATTCCATCCAGTACAGCTTTTGAGTGTTTCCCTTTAACTCCCAATGGGTGTGCCTTGAGCCTTTAAAAAATGAAGTTATCACCTTACAGGTCTAGCAAATACTCATTGACAGAGGTTAAATATCAATACAGTTGTGTTTGCTATCATGTATGCTTCAAGATGAAATATTCTTATACCTTGTATGTAGCATGATTTTGGAATTATTAATGCAAATATGAACAAGTAATATTTGTCGCCTAGAAGTGCAGTTGGAGGTAACTGCAGAAATACTTGGAGGATCACTTGGCTGCAATGAGTTTAAAGCAGGACATATATGTACAATGTATGAATAAATTGGATCAGTTATCGGTGCCTGACTGACAGGCAGTGCATAATGATTCTAAATTAGAAGAAAACAAATCTTTCTGCAAATATTAAGTGGGCTTCTTTCATATAGTAGAACAAGGCTCAATTTAGAAGATGATAATAAAGAGTATTTTTCTAACGTAGTAAAAAAAAATATCCTGTACACCTGTACATCCAAGGAAATGGACCTAACTTAGAATATCAAAGAATGGAAAAGGAATAACCGATGGGACTGATGACTTGGAGAGACAAGGCTTATTTAGGTCCATTACAGAGGGAGAAAAGAGTAAAAACCTAGTCACGTAATCGACTGTAAGTTCTGAATGAGTATTTCATCTTGGCCTTAAGAGTGAAGAACCAGGGGGATACATATGACTTGAAGCAAGGCACATATCGCAAGAAGCACAGCGTTTAGCAACATACAACCGACTTGTAATAAAGCAGGTAGAAAGTGATGTGGCACAGGCATTTATGTGTCAGGGAACACCTAGTAAGAAATTC